>NC_091552.1:25382341-25399841 GCF_042767895.1 Penaeus vannamei
ATATATATATATATATATATATACATATATATATACATATATATAACTACACACACACACACACACACACACACACACACACACACACACACACACACACACACACACACACACACACACACACACACACACACACACACATATATATATATATGCATATATCTGTATCTATACACACACACACACACACACACACACACACACACACACATATATATATATATATATATATATATATATATATATATATATATATACTCATATATATATATATATATATATATATATATATATATATATATATATATATATGTATATATATGTATATGTATATACGTATGTACATATAAATGTATATATACGTATGTATATCTATATATATATATAATGTAGTGAAGCACCTGGTCGGATGTTAACCAGGGAACCCACCTTGAGCTGGGTCTGGCAGGAGATCTATTTTCAAGTAAATCACATTGAACTTGGGATGAGCGGAAACAGAGGTATCACTTGCCGGATTATTGACATTTGAATTCAAGAAAAAAAATAACAATAAAACACTTGCAAGAAGACTGAAGGCTACACATCCAGCCAGCGCCGAGAGTCAAGGTGAACTGCCTGAATTAACGATAAAATGGGGTATGTGAGCTGGTAGTTCCTGACTGGCTCAGCGTAAAAACAGATGACAATCAAGGTGCAAAAAATAAACATAAAACTCGGTGAATTGAAACACACTAAAATGTATAAAGAAAATACATCAAATTAAAGTACAACCATTTGGAAAATACCTAAAAGGTAAACTGCTCCTAGCAAAATGTTTAAAATAATCAATAATAATAAAAATAAAATCAAGATGAACAGGTGGGCTTCAGAATCCCCAAGAATCCCTCCTCCCATATAAAAAATACCTTGCCAAAAACATAATACCTGGCACGACCTTGAAACATTCACTCTTATTCGCATTGAAAGCGACAGCAAGTTTTGTTCCATTTTCACGGTCCCTTTCACTACACCACTGCACTAGACGAATGTCACAGAGTCCTCTTGCAGAGTTTCTTCTCTAGAGAGCTTATTGCTTCCTCGGCAAAGTCCAGCTGTGAGGAAGGCGTATATAACCTCAAGTGGTTAACATGCACATGGATGGCCTCACAGCATGGCATGGCCCCAACCAGCGATCGCTAAGTGGTCTGCAGTTGTCCTCAACTTTCCTCAGGACCAGTGACCCTTGCTAGAAGGGCAGTTGCGACTTGGCAGCCTGGTTGTAATGGTTTGTTAGCCTCCCATGTCCTTTGGTTCACTTTGACTGCCAGACATCAGGCATCCCCTAACCTCTGCACCATCAGCCTTTTGTCAGCTGTCTGAACATTGGTGAGCCCTTTAGTGAAGAGGGCCATCCTCCCAGTCAAAAGTTACAAGAGCTGGACCAACAGACTGGTGAATGGCGGTGTTGAAAGCAAGATGAATAGACGGTAGGTGGATGGGCCACTAAGAAGGTGTATGCTGAACGAGAGCATCAAATACATCTTTGATGGCCCTATAGCTGTGCTCGACAACTCCGTTGGACTGAGGGTGATATGCCATGGAGAAGGAGTGTTTCACTCTCCCTGTCTTGAGAAGGGAATGCCATTCGTCCAACGAGAATTCTAGACAGTTATCGGTGTGTAACTGGTCTGGTGGCCTGAACAGTATCACATAATGGTCCATGAATGCTGCTAGGACGCTCTGCTGTCTTGTCTCTCAGGGGAATCGACTACAGGAAGGGGGTGTGATAGTTGATGATCGGTAGTACATACCAAAATCCCTGTGATGAGACTCGCAGATCCATAAGGTCAGCAAATGCCATGATTAAGGGGGCCTTAGGCAGAGGGTGCCCATGCATTGGTGCACGCAGGGCCAATCCCTTGCGACGTTGACAAACCAGGCATCGGGTGACATAATCTCATGATAGCCTGAGCATACTGGGAAAATACCAGGCATTGCAGAGGTTTTGATAGATGTGTAGGGCTCTAGGGTGCGTGGCTGCAGGTGGGTAATGAGTGAAGTGCAGGGCCTGCTGCTGTAGGTGCTGCAGGACATACACCTGCCTGTCAGAATTCCTGCAGGTGGTAGACAACTCCATCATCCACCTTGAAAATGGCGAGTGGCTATCTCTCAGGCAAGATCTGACGTCCCTTTAGCCTTGCAGATGGGGTCTCATAACTGCTGCTCCCTCATCTGTCTTGGCTCCAGGGTGGTGATTTCAGGGTCATCTTGGACTTGTTCAGGCGAGTCAAGCAAGGGGAGCTTCTCAGGTGGGTCAGGTGAGGGCAGCTGAAAAGGCTGCCCCACAGAGCAATCTTCTGCAGGTGTTGGTGAGCCTGCAGGCTGGGAGAGGAAGTCAGGGACATGATTGCTGGCACCCTGGTTCTAACAAAGGGTGAAGTCATATTCCCCCTGCTCTTGTGGATACTGTCTCAGTCTGTTGCTTTTGGTGTGCCTGGAGAAGACATAGGTGAGGGGCAGATCTGTCCAGGTGATGAAATGACACCCAGACAGCCTCCAGAACGGCAAGTGTCTCGAGGTCGATGACCGACTATCTCGTCTCTGCCTCCTTCAGCACTCTTGACCAGTATGCGATGGCATGTGGCACACCATCACTGCTCTGTTGAATGAGGACACCTCCCAGGGCTTGGAGACTTGCATTAGAGTGGACTTCAAATGGTTCTCCGAAGTTAGGAAGTAGCAAAATGGAAGTTTTCACCAGATGGAAAGTGTTAGGTGTAGTCACCTTGTTAAGGCTTCAGTAATCCACACAGAAGTGCACAGGAACTGCTGGAGACAGCCAAGGGCTTACACAGATGAGAACGTCTGTAGAAGAGTGAATGCAGTGCTGCTCCTTTGGGACTATACCTACAGTAAACTTGTCACCTGAGAAGTTTGGAAAATTTTTCTAAGCTGAGATTCTTGATTAGGTGCAAGATATTTTAAGTCGCAGCTGCTGGATTGCAGATTGGCAGACGCACTACTTTCCTTCTTCAGCAATAGCAACTTTTGTTTGTGGACTGAGCTGCACTCATTGTTGTCTCTGGAAACGTTTTATTCGTCGTTCTTGTAACCAAAGTCGAGGCAGGCGTTGATACTGATGAAGCAGTCGTCAAGGAACTCACCTTCAGAGAAATCAGTTTCTTGCTGGTTGTGACTGGTGTCTGATGGAGGTGTGCCTGACATGGATGAGGACGGTCACTCTGCAATGGAGGTGAGGGAAACTAATACAGCATGGGGTAGGGAGGTACCTTTTGATGGAGCGACTGTCTGCATTCCAGATCTGTTCTTGATGACTATTACCTCGACTGGTTCCACAAATTCTGCAGACCCCTAACACGGTCTTAGTTGACAAGGCTTGGGGTGCAGGTTTACGACTATGCTGGAATCGCCGACCATGGACGATGATTAGGGTGTGTAAAACAGTAGGACACGAAGTACCATCATCAATTACTGTGAGTTGTCCTTCGGTTGTTGTTGAGCGGGATAAACTGGCTCCCTGGCCCTCATGGCAGGCTGGAACTTGGCTAATAGATAGGGACATCTCTCCTGTGAAGATTGAATAAAAAAGGACTCCTCTCCTGTAAAGATCTTGTAAGGATGACCATCTAGCTCAATACTTCTTCTAGATGGTTGGTTGAGAGAAGCAAACAGGGAACTGTCTTAGAACATCCATCCCTAGTAGGACATCGACAGGGAATTGTAGGCCTTCGATGATGATGAGTGAAGCTTAAGCGGGAGTGAATAGTGCAATTAAAATCTGCCTCGGCAGTCACAGCTGTGGCTGGCGCTGATACACCCTGTAGCCTTTGGGCTCCCCTGCACACTAATGTCAGGCAGGAATTTGGCAGCTGTGCTCTCCACCATTGTCAACTCTGAGCCAGTATCAACAAAGTATACAAGAGGTTTGCCAATAATACTTAGCAGTATCTGTGGTCTTTGTTGTGACAGGGCCGTCTTGTTCCCTGAGGTGATGATGTGGCCATCTAAGAAACAAGTTGCTATGAAGTGTCCCTACAACCAAAACATTGCTTCTGACCACCTCAATATTTGGTAATGTCATGTCCTATGCAGTGGAACTGGCACCAACGGGTAAAATGGCGACAAGATATTCTGAATTGGGTGGGAGCTGCGGGTCAACAAGAAGGTTCGCTCCCCTGTTATTGGAGAGGTGTGGACGCAGGTGTCCCTTGAACTGCAGTAAGTTGGAGTGGGCCATCACTGTAGTACTCCAGGGCAGGAACAAGGCTACCTATGAAATGGCCTGGAGTAGGGAGGCCGAGTGCCATGGTCCATCCATGTTCTGCATGCGAGTTTATGTAAAGGAAGCGCCTTTAGCGAAAGACTGCTGATGGGTGGCAGCTCGTGTCTCACTCCCATGGTGGCATCCCATTATGCTTAGCACTTCTTTGCCATCCGCTTGTTCAAGGGGGAAGTCAAGAAGTAACAGTTGGCATTGCAGCCAAGATTTGGCGCACAAACCCTTCCATGTCGTCAATGTTGTTCGGATAATCCCAACCCCCTGCATTACAGCTATCTCCACCGACTGGTAAAAATCGAGTGGAGACTGCCCTTGTGCCATTCGAGTCTGGGCCAACATCTCAAAGAAATATTGGCCTGTGCTAGCCGTACTAAATTTCATCCGCATTTGCCCTGAACTCAGCCCACAGCATTACACCCTCAATGAGTGGGTCAAGGAGGAACATGTATGCGTATCCACGACCTTCCACGAAGCATACAGATGAAGGCATCATCAGTAGCTGGATGGGTCATAAGCTCAGTGCCAACAATCCATGAAACCTTCCGGTTTCACTGCAGACCCAAGGAGGCAGGAGTCTCTAGAAGAGTGGAATTTCGGTACAGCCGCTGGGGAAAGGAGGCGTTGCGACAAAGAGGATTGGTTGGTAGGCAAGAGCAAAGGTTAGCGGTGCGAGAGGTGTTAGCTGGTGCAGGAAAGGCTGGGATGGAGACGCTTGAGGCAGAGAGGCACCTGTAACTGAGGGTCATGCAGGGTCTTGCATCTGGGGCATGGAGACTGGTGCACCCTGCACAGTCACAAGAGGTTGTGGAGTAGCTGGCGATGCGGACAAGCTTGCTGAGAGACCTGCAGATGCCTGATGGAACTAACCTCCGCCTCTAGCTCGGCAATCCAGGATAAGGCATTCTGGGTACATTTTAATATAATAACTGCACTAAGATAGGGGAAATCTAGGGGTACTATCCTAAAGATACACTCATTGATACATATAACAGTGAGTGTATTTTTGTGATCTGCAAAGGCAAAGAATAACGTCATAAAAAAAAAAAAAAATTGCAATGAATGCCGCACTGAGGCAGAGCCCACTCGTGCTCACTGTGGCTAATTCCCTGCACGTGATAACGTCATGATAACTACTACCAGTATTTCATATCTCTTACAAATTACCAGATAGCACTTTTTCGTTTTATATTGCACTATTCACTTTATATATTATCGTATACGTAGTCCGCCCATAAACATTCATTACATTACATTATCAGCCACATAACGTATATGTGACCCTACATGTCAAAATGGGTATTAATTAGCATTTTAAAGCTTTGGAATTATGCATATATTCAGATTCCTTTCTCCATAAGTTTCACGTTGATGTCAAAATCATCTTCAAATCTTATGTGGTTGCGAAGATATGGTCATTTGAAGATTGGAAAACATGGGAACTTTGACAACCAAAGTTTTGAGAAAATCAGGGTTAAAGTTTATGAACTACAGGGTTACAATTTCTTTAGCAACCATTCATTTTTATCAATGATTTTGATACCAAAGGAAGTATTCAGTGTCAGTACAAAATCAAGCACAGATTTAGAATTTCAACTTGATGGGGGTATTTTTTTAACCGAATTTTAATCCAACTTTGATTAAAAGAAAAAGAAAAATCAGAATAAACAGTGGATTGGCAATAAAGACAAACTCTTGTAGTCTTTCAGTCTTTGCAAATATAGCTATTAATGAATGATACCCTGGGCTTACTTATCAGCAAAATCTTGTGAGTGGAAGGGGGTGAGGGCGCTTAGCTTGAGCATCCTAGGAAACAAGATCTTTTCTGCAGACCATTCACATTTTTAATGTATGTGATGTTAGAGAAATATTCACTTTTCACATTAGAGAAATACTTTTCACTTTTCACATTAGAGAAATACTTTTCCCGTGGGGGTTGGGTTTTGTTGGGGTGTCCCACCCCCACCCCCATCCTCACCCAATCCACAAAAATGGAATAATGCTTTCTTTCTCTTTCTCTCTCTCTGATTCCCCTTTTCCCTCTCTGTCTCTATCTGTTTTTAAGTGTGTTTTGATTGTTTTTTCTTGTTCGCTTTCTTTCTCGGTATTGACAGTGACGCTCGAGAAATGTGAAAGAGACACAATAACGTATCGGTGATGCTGTATCGGCGATACATGGTATTGGTATCGCTTTAACTGTAGCTCCGAGAAGTAGTTGATAAATTCTCTACGAATTTGCAAATTTCTATTTGATTTAGCTGTCATACATAGCTGTTTGAGATAGGCGTTTTCTAGGTTCAAGAAATCATGCAAATATCATTGTTAATTGTTTTGTTTAAGCAAGGGAGATATGCCGCCTTACCTCAATAGGTGTTGCCATTTCGATAAACAATTCCAAAAAGTCACATTTGAAAAAATATTCCACTACAAAGCCAATGACTACTAATACTTCGTGTTTTGCAATTACTTATTTGAAGAGAAGGCAATATGAAATGGCTTGCTTCGTTTCTAAAAATAGATATTATACTTATTGGTTATTTCTCTTAAACCAATCGCTCTGTCTTACACACAACCTAGGGTTTTCGCCCTATTCATAGAAATACTATTTACTCTATGTTTACTGGTTGCCAGATATATGAAAGTGGGTTCCAGCATGTGTACTGAAATATAATTCCACAACTGTACACTGTTCTGTAAATAAATCTTATCACATCTCTCTCTCTCTGTCATGGTTTTGTGTTTTGTCCTGATTTAGTGGGTGTATGAAGACACAATTCTGGTTCAGCTGTTTATTGATAGGAGGGGTAGGTAGTGTGGCGCGGGCTGTGTCTCGTGCTGGTGCAGGTGTGGGCAAGAGAGCCCAAGAGGCGCGCATGGGGTGACCCCAAAAGAAGGTCTGGTCAGGGCCAAGAGCCCTAATCAAGTGTGCTGCCCTGAGTCACCTGTCGAAGCATTCGAGAACAGGGTCGGTAGGCTCTTCTCGCTGGGGGACGTGGCTAGGTGCCCCTCGTTCCTCAGATCGCTCGTCATACGCTACTAACCGTCGCCCGCGACAGGCTGGTGCTGGCGTTTTCTGAAATAAGTACACCAGAGGCAGAGACAGGGCGAGAGACAGGAGGGCAAAAAGGGGGGGGGGGTTGTGTTATAGCAAAGGCTGTAAGATATAATCAAAATATATCACATTGCAGTGACAGTGTTAATTCAATTATTTGCATGATTTTTCTATTTTTATTTATTTTTCAATAATGCACTGTCCAAGGACAGACAGAGGAACATGCGTAGGGAGACAATTGCAATAGTCCGCGAGGACTTGCTTGAATTTCAATTGCCTCAGATAGCAGGAGATGAAAATCTACAAGAGATAAGCATTGTGCAGAACTACAAGGAAGCAAAAAGTGTCGCAGTTCGCAAGAACTTCCTTGGGAAAAGAATGAAAATGCAACAATGCAGAGTTCAGAAGTGTGCAGTGCATTAGTGCATACAATATACGTGTGACTAATAGTAAATGTATCTCATTTCATTGAAGTTGTCTATCACACATCACCAACAGCAATTTAAGCAATAATGAAAACAGGTAATGCAGTCCTCATACTTCAGGAGCGACTCATTACATCAAAATTACTTTCTGAAGATAATAATAATAATAAGAGTTTATTAAGTAAAGTTTTAGTTACAAGGGTAAAATTGTTACTTTATAAAGTTATCATTTAACAACATTTGCACAATAAAACGTAATGCAAGACAAGAATATACGGTTGGCGCAAGTCGGTTATCTTCCGGAAACAGTATGCATGTAATTCTTGTGCAATTAACGGGCTTCTCCAGGACAATGTGCGCATGTAGCTGCGTGAGTGCATAGACGAGTTGCTTAATTTAATGGGTGAGAGTTATGAAATGAATGTCAGAGTATAGCGCACGAGTAGAAAATGGAATGCTGATAGATATTCATTAGTTTTTTAGAGTCATTAGTAAGTAAGCCGTGAGTGAGTAAAAAAGGAATAGGATTGCATGGAAGTTGGAAGAAATATGCGAAGGGGAGAAGGAGTGGGTGGGCGGGAGGCTAAGGTAAAAGAGGTATGGGTGAGGATGGGGGGTCAGGTATGTAGATGGGGGCGGGAATGTGAGTTGCATGCAATGAAATTCCTTACCGATCTGACTGCACATAAAAAAAAAACATTCACACTAATAACAATGAACCTACGGTAATTGCAATCATAAAAATGGTACTGTAATTAATACGTAAAATTAATGAAACGGTGACTGGTTTGGGTCAGCTTCTCTGAGACAACTGACAGCCGAATGACAACCCTCGTGGTTGTAAATGATACTTAAAATAAATTCCCTGAGGAAGGTGATGACGTGATGACCCATCCGTAGAAGGGACACATCATCCAGCTCATACGCAGAATGTAATTGGGTATCCATCTTCTTGGGGAATACCGGCAATAATCTCACGTATAGCGATAAGAAGGCACGGCGCATAGATCACCTCTTGCGATGTGTGCATCTTTGCACATACAGAACAACTTAACATTAATAACTTAATTACATGTCCATACCCAGCTGGGGGTCGTCACCAAGGACCATGTAATAATGATGAGGTGAGGTTCGTGATTGAGATAAGCGAAAATCAGGAACAATATGAGATCGTAGTAGCTGTATAATATAATTAATCTCTAACACGGAGATCATTGAATAAGATATAAATACAAATAGCTTGAATGTATTTTTGGGTCGAGCAGAGTCAGATGGCTATAAGTACCTTCTGCCTGAGTAAGGTCAAATGAGGTCGTTATCCGAACATTCGCTAAAAATAGCAATAGCTTGTAGATAATATTGTAAATAGTACACAATAATCTAGAAATTAAATAATGAAATTACCAATAAATGAAACGAAGGATTTACCATATTTGAATGATCAATGAAAAAATATATCTATAAAGATGAATAATCACAGCGAAATATACTTCACAATGTGCACAAATATACTATAATAATATCTTGAAATCATATGACTTAATTCGATGAATTATGCTATTATTACAGTTTCCAATATATTCATGCAAACCGGAAGTAAATTCATCACTCTATTGTAAATCATCGTGTTATATAAATGGAATTAAATATCAGAAAAAATTGGAACATAATGCGCAATAGCACTGTCATAAAAGGTGTGATGTCATCTTTTGACAAGACCTGACCTTAACAACTATGTGTCAAGTCACTCGTACTAGGAAACGAATATAACACTTTGTACATGAAAATACTGAAGTTGATATTCATATAAACATACAAATGAACAAGGCACACTTTTCTTGTATAAATATAGATTCGAAAAGAAAATCTCAAACGTTCGAATTGCAAACTTATAAAACAAATCGGATAATTTGACCCAAGAATATATAGAGATTATAAAGGTCGTTAAGAAAGGTCACTCGCGGTCAAAATATGGTCATTAAGTATTCTTTTAACGTTTTGTTTAAAATATCACGACATAATATAATTTAATGCTAGTGGCCTGAACAGAAATATTGAAAATAGGTAGAAAGGAAAGGAGGGGGTTTAGGATGATGGGTGGGTGATGGGGGTAGGTGGGAAGCGTGGGGGAAATGCTTGTTTGCGCTTAATTCAACTAAATTATTTAAATATTCTAAAATATCCCACAAATGCATAGTTCAACCGAGCCTAAATAAATGCACTTAGTGATAATATGCGAACTGAACGTCAATATGGCGTCGGTTAATACAATGGGAGATAATGAGAATAAGAAAAAAATGACAAGAATATGGCAATGCTTATAATTTTAGTCACTTGGCCTAGAATGTACATAGAAATAGATAATAATTTAGAGAAAATTCATGATATATTCACCCACATGAATAAAATAATTAAGTTGGATTTAAGCAAAAAACACGCCAAAGAAAGAAAATGCACTCTCGCTAGTGATGAAAATGGGGATTGATTCCCTTAAAAAAAACGACGATCTACCATGACGATAAAAAAAAAAACATGGTATATAACAGAAAGACGGAAAAAAATGCACTTTGCACGGACATTTGTTCAGATATGTGAAAAAAAAAAATCACTGCACACATAAGCGAAGATAGGGGAAAGTAAAGGAAATAATTGCCAATGGTGTACTTACAGTTTTTCATTCCGCCGCTTGTCACCAGTTGTCAATGTTTTGCCCTGATTTGGTGGGTGTATGGAGACACAATTCTGGTTCAGCTGTTTATTGATAGGAGGGATAGGTAGTGTGGCGCGGGCTGTGTCTCGTGCTGGTGCAGGTGTGGGCAAGAGAGCCCAAAAGGCGCGCATGGGGCGACCCCAAGAGGAGGTTTGGTCAGGGCCAAGTGTGCTGCCCTGAGTCACCTGTCGAAGCATTCGAGAACAGGGTAGGTAGGCTCTTCTCGCTGGGGGACGTGGCTAGGTGCCCCTCGTTCCTCAGACTCTCTCTCTCTCTCTCTCTCGAGGTAGAGGGGAGCGTCCGGCCGAGGGCGCAACTGGATGTCTGGCCACTCACACAGAGAGAGAGAGATAGATAGAGAGAGGGGGGGGGGGGGATTGAAAGCAAAAAACACGCCAAAGAAAGAAAATGCACTCTCGCAAGTGATGAAAATGGGGATTGATTCCCTTAAAAAAAACGACGATCTACCATGACGATAAAAAAAAAACATGGTATATAACAGAAAGACGGAAAGAAAATGCACTTTGCACGGACATTTGTTTAGATATTTGAAAAAAAAATCACTGCACTTGGGGAAAAACGGTATGCACACATAGGCGAAGATAGGGGAAAGTAAAGGAAATAATTGCCAATGGTGTACTTACAGTTTTTCATTCCGCCGCTTGTCACCAGTTGTCAGTGTTTTGCCCTGATTTGGTGGGTGTATGGAGACACAATTCTGGTTCAGCTGTTTATTGATAGGAGGGGTAGGTAGTGTGGCGCGGGCTATGTCTCGTGCTGGTGCAGGTGTGGGCAAGAGAGCCCAAGAGGCGCGCATGGGGCGACCCCAAGAGGAGGTTTGGTCAGGGCCAAGTGTGCTGCCCTGAGTCACCTGTCGAAACATTCGAGAACAGGGTAGGTAGGCTCTTCTTGCTGGGGGACGTGGCTAGGTGCCCCTCGTTCCTCAGACTCTCTCTCTCTCTCTCTCTCGAGGTAGAGGGGAGCGTCCGGCCGAGGGCGCAACTGGATGTCTGGCCACTCACAGAGAGAGAGAGAGATAGATAGAGAGAGGGGGGGGGGATTGAAAGAGAGAGAGAGAGGGAGGGATTGAGAGGAGAGAGAGAGAGGGAGGGATTGAGAGGAGAGAGAGAGAGGGAGGGATTAAGAGGAGAGAGAGAGAGGGATTGAGAGAAAGAGAGAGGGAGAGAGAGAGAGGGGGGGGGGGGAGATTGAGAGAGAGAGAGGGGGAGGATTGAGAGAGAGAGAGTGAGGGATTGAGAAAGAGAGAGTGAGGGATTGAGAAAGAGAGAGTGAGGGATTGAGAGAGAGAGAGAGTGAGGGATTGAGAAAGAAAGAGAGAAAAAAAGAAGGATTGAGAGAGAGAAAGAAGGATTGAGATAGAGAGAGAGAGGGGGGGGGGATTGAGAGAGAGTGTAATATATGTAGTGGGAAGGAGGCGTCCCACCCCCCCACTATTATTACTTGTTCTTGTTGTGTGGTAGAGTGTGGCTGAGCGATAAGGCGGTAGTAAGTAAAGTGTCAAGGTACTGGAGTACTCTGAAGATGTTGGTGCAGTTAAACTTGTCGCAGTTTTCATGTCTTTATTCTGGGTAACTGGTACAGAGGGCAAGGCAGGTGCCCAAGGAGGAGCGCCGTCCTGCCAAGCCCGCGAGGGCGAGCGGTCTGACGTAGATGGCACAGGAATTGCCATGAACGAAGTTCGTTTTTAAACAGTATACAATGGAAAAACATGGAAGAATATGGATGAACATAGATTTAGAGATATTAGGTCACATGACCATTTCGTGGAGAGGAACAAGGGTATGGTGACATGATATCAGCACGTTTTTACAATCCAAACATTGTGGTTATGGGACAGACTGGCTGACTATATATGAAACATAGAACATTTGAATATCAATGGTAAAATCAGTTACATACATTGTGATTCAGAATAAGCATTTTATAAGAAACATTTTGAGTATAAACATGACATATTTATACATGAAGACAACAGAATAAAAGAATAGAAATGTATGAGAGTAATAAGGGTCAGATTAGCGTGTTCTACGGTCACTTCGTCAATGTCGGGCACAGGGCACTCACGAATCTCGTAAAATAAACAACACATGGCTTTCGTGGTCTGCGAGGGGCGAGCAGCGAGGGAGCAGGTCACTAAAGAGAGAGAGAGTGAGGGATTGAGAGAGAGAGAGAGAGGGGCGGGGGGAAAGATTGAGAGAGAGAGAGAGAGTGAGGGATTGAGAGAGAGAGAGAGAGAAAGAAGGATTGAGAGAGAGAGAGGGAGGGATTGAGAGAGAGAGAGGGAGGGATTGAGAGAGAGAGGGAGGGATTGAGAGAGAGAGAGGGAGGGATTGAGAGAGAGAGAGAGAGAGTGAGAGAAGGATAGAGAGAGAGAGAGAGGGAGGGGGGATTGAGAGAGAGAGAGGAATTGAGAGAGAGAGAGGGAGGGATTGAGAGAGAGAGAGAGAGGGATTGAGGGAGAGAGAGGGTCAGGGTTTTGTGGTTCCCGACTTGATGGTGTACAGAGACACGTTTCTGGTTTCACTACTTTTATTCAGGAGATGGTTGTTGTGGAGGTTGGTAGCTTGATCAGTTCCGTACTAGTGCAGGAAGCTCGCTAGCAAGGAGTACCCCGGCTGGGGCGTACGTGACCCCAGTAGGAGGCCACGGCCGAGCAGTGACGCGCGTGGGAAGAGACCCCCCAGAGGGGAAGCGTTTGGTCGAGTCGTGACATCGGGTCGAGTGTGGTGTAGGGTTGAGAAGCAGATCAAGGGTCACGAGCGCTGGGGCGTGGCTAATCAACCCGCCGCTGTGATTGGTGACAGAAGGCATAACCTCCATGAACATCTGACCACTCTCACAGAGAGAGATAGAGAGAGAAAGAGGGAGGATGGAAAAGAAGAAATATTAATAGGCTAGAGAGATGGAAGAGGGAAAAGAGGAGATATTCATTATTTAGATAGATAGAGAGAGAGAGAGAGATGGAGGAGGGAAAAGAGGAAACATTCATTATTTAGAGAGAGAGAGAGAGAGAGAGAGAGAGAGAGAGAGAGAGAGAGAGAGAGAGAGAGAGAGAGAGAGAGAGAGAGAGAGAGAGAGAGAGAGAGAGAGAGAGAGAGATGGAGGAGCGAAAAGAATAAATATTCATTTAGAGAGAGAAAAAAAATATAGAGAAAGGGATAAATATCTTCTTTACTACCAAGTTCATTTTATCACCACTTCCATTTGCAAATTTTAAAGTAGAATTTATAGGCCCTATTAGTTCATGTTCCTTCTGAATTTCCTCCTCTCGGTTGGCCATGTCGTCGGGGCCAAATGACTTGAAAGTGTCTACTATGATTATAATAAACGTCTATGGGATATCCCAAGGGTGTCTGAATTCGGTTCAACAAATTGGAATAGCAACATTATTTCAAGGTCTTTCCAAAAAAGTCAAAGAATATTTATGTCATATATATGCAAGCATTCAGAATATAGCATGATTCATCTGAACAGGCAGTCTTATAATTGAAGGACAAGGGGTCTTGTGAAGAGAAACCTGTGACCAAAAATTCCTGAAATTACCTCCACCATAAACACTACCAAGTGTACTTGGAACATTGTTATGTACACGAGTTTATTAGTTTCACTAGGGAATATAATATTTTATAGATATATGTATGTGAAAGTCATACATTATCCACTCGTAAAGATATTTTAACAAAAATGAAAATATGCAGACAGTTTTTACTGTGTTTATATGTGTAAATAAAATACTGTTGCTTCCAGTATCCATTACTAAAAATTGACATTATACCTTTTAAGGTAGTTAGGATTTCCCATACCTGTCTCGGGATAGCCTGTTAATGAATGTTGCACAGCTGTAGAGCAAATTATGGCTTCCTGTCACATTCCAGTATTGCTGTGAAGGCTGACTACTTTGTTGCCTGCCAAGTAATCAGTCTAGGGATATTTGTAGTATATGTACAGATAACAATGCTTTTGTTTTCTTTGTGTTGATATATCTTTATGATTTAATTTCTTATACTGTAAATAAGCTATCCTCTTGCATTAATCTGCAATATATAATTTAATGACTGTCTTGCATAAACTTAAAGACTGATGGAATATATAGTCAATTAGATATTATCTCACGATGTTTTTACTGTTTTGTAATATTTGATAATGGTGAAAACGTTCATCAGACAGAAAAAAAACATTGGAAACCTTATTCGTTGTCATGATTCATAATTATTTATATATTTACAGAAGATACCGAACTCAGCAGCAGTGGTGCATCTGCCTCCACCTCATCCAACGTTCCAAAGCGCTGTGATGACCCACTTCTCTCGCTGCCTCCACCGAGTTATGAGATGGTTTTGGATTTGAAAAGGAAGGAAATTCAGCTGGAAACAGAGATAGCACAGGAAGAACGACGCGAACGCGTACGAACTACGAGAGGAAGGATACAGAATATTTTTGGACGCAATAAGAGAAAGAAGCAACGACATGAAGAACCTCCCCCGTCAGCAGCCTCCTTCCCAGCGTCTTCACCCTCGTCATTGTCATCTGGCCTCTTCACCATCAGCAGCGAGAGTCTACCTTCGACTGACTATTATGCTCAGGCTTCAACATCTAATGGGCAGAGTCACCCACCAGTGCCTTCAAGACATGTAACCTCTCCCTCAGACTCTGAGTCTTCACACTCAGACTACTCGTCCAATTTCCTGCCAACACCGACTTCTAGTAGGTCACCCTCTGTTTCCTCACCGGATTCTCCTGCGAACTACAACGCAGCAGCGCCTCCACAGCTGGATATCACATCTGCTGAAGGCGGGAATGCAGACGAATTGCTTTCAGTGAGCCGAGGATTAGCTTCAAGGCCCTGCACAGGTCGATCTGTGTTGTCTCGACCAACAACCTCTATTAGCACAAGGTCCCTGCCTCCTCCACCGCAGCTACAGAGGAAAACCAGCTTACCTGGGGCGCTGTTGGAATCTGAAGATGAGGAAAAAGAAAATTAGTGTTGCTGTTGCCATTGATGATGGTTAACGGTGAAGAAAACTACTAGCACTTTGGTGTTTACTAATCATAGTATATACTGATTCTTTGGTAGTTATTACGTTAGCAGTGAGTAGTGTGGTGTTCGATAATCATATAGGCTTGTAGATTTTTTGTTGGTAGCTCTCATGTATATATATACATATATATATTATTTATTTGTTTATCTTGCAAACGTCAAATCCTGATTTCGGTAATTAGATATCATGGATACGACTCAGACCATTGCCATACTTTCTGGAGACGTAACCCTATTTATCCTGTCGCACTTCTGCAGTTTTTGTAGGAACTATTTGGATACCTCTTTTATGGAGTTGCACGTAAATGATGCATTATTGATTGCATTAAATGTTTGAACTTCTGATATGTTTATATTCTCTTATATAAGCATCACATTTGCAACACAGTGGAGAAGATTGAATGAGCTAAAAAGTATTTGAATCAGTTATGTGGAAAGTTGTGTAATTATCATCATTATTATTATTGTTTTATGTTTTTTCTTGGTGATGAAAGTGTCATTGATCTGTAACATTAGCGACTACACAAATTACTGTATATATATAATTTAAAGCTATCTATCTTCTGCAAAACTTTACAATACTGCTTTGGTACATACCTTTAAAGCTTACCTTTCTAAGTTTTTCCTAATGATGATTTCTACTTCAGAACTCTACAATAATGTCAACAAAATGGCAGGTCGGCATTGATGTAGCAACTCTAAACGCGTATTCCTCCTGCTCTCTACTTCTGCAGTCAAAAACATTGGCTCAGTATATTTCTGCAACACACACAAAAAAGAAAAAAACATAATGTTCATGTTTGGTTACGTTATCAAAACATGAGTTCAGAGTACCTGCTGCACATGATCAGCACCAATAAACGAATCCATCTCAATATAAGTACTTATAATCCATATATGGTGATCTTGTCAATTTCCTAAGCTGAATCACCACGACAGAAAATTGCCTGAAACACTGAAAATTCACAAAAATAACAAGATTAACTAAAAACAAATGTATATCCATTTTTCAGAGCAATTGCATATAGTTGGTAAACCATGGATCTATCATAGACAATCACTGAATTACTCTATTAAAGTTAAAAGATGAATACAGATGATGTTGATTTCCCATCCCGTAGACTGCATACAATACAAGGTAGCAAGAACAAGGAAAAGATTTGATAATAAGGGGTACCTTTTCTCCTGTATTATAGATGTCATAATCCAGAACCACAATACAAATCCTGTTTAGATATTCCATTACGGCGATTTTTTTTTCATAGCCCCAGTATTAAATAATTTTAAATAATTAGCAGATGCTAACAAACAGGATTCTCGCCACTTCCAATGTGAAAGTTTACCTGTCGTGAACACATTCCTTGTTCCTATTATGTATGGTACAACTCAAGTCCTTTGAATGCCAAAATATTCAGTCAGGGAAATGATTATTTTGGGTTATCTATACATACACACCTCCTGATGTTTGATTTCGCCACAAACATTTCTAATCATCACTGTTATGATTATTGTTTTCATCATTATAATGATGATAATGATATTCATCATTGGGGAGCTAACGCCTCCGGGGACGCATAGCCGCATCCGACGATCCTTCATGCCAGACAGATACTCGGCCTCTCTCAAGCACTTCGCTACAGGTTCCATTAATCTGCCGAAGTCACAACTTCCTAGGTCCTCCCTCAGGCCTCTGCCACACAGCAGGTGTCCACATAGCCTGAGTTGGTTTCACCAATCTCATGTTGTAACAAGGCATCAAAATAAGATTCTAAGGCTTCACTACCATATCATAAAACTGGCAGTATCAGGACATGTAGCTTGGATCTTCTGTACAGGTACCTGCATCTCCAAACACTCGTCATGACCCCTGATGCCAGACCAATCCGTCTACTGACAGCCCATAGTTATGAACTACACTACCAAGGCATGTAAAGCTCAAGCCCACAACCAAATACCGACAACCATTTCTCCTAGCAGG
>NC_091552.1:25404841-25424841 GCF_042767895.1 Penaeus vannamei
ATGGTAAGAGAAATATCATCAATAATAAGAAGACTGATTTCACCCTATTGGAAATGAAAAACAAGGCATGGCAGCAAATTGCCGACGGCTTGGCGCGGCAGGCCTTAGCCGGACTCGTACTGTAGCCATTTCGAAGATTTTGATCACTTCTAAAGAATCCTTTATAACATGGCAGGTTTGTGATGGGCTGTAAAACAAAGGTAAATGTCTACATTTATTAAAACAAATAAAACGGGACATAAGATGCAAACATAATAAAACAACTAAGAATTAAACAAGCACAAATAAACAGATAAGAATGAGACAGTAAAAAACAACAAAAAGGTAGAAGCAAAACAAAATTCAAATAATAGCTAAGAACCGTAACATAAAATAAGATGATAAACAAAGCTAAGACAATAAAGAGCTAAGAAGCAAAACATAAAATGGAAACAGAGAGAGAGAGAGAGAAAGCTAAGACGGTCCATCAAACTAAAATCAAAGGCTCTATAAACAGTGCATTTTCTTTCTAACAAATTAAGTCTGTGGCCAAAAACATACGCACTTCCTAACTTTTAGACTCGGTGGATCTTGCAGTCGAAAAGAAAACGGTTCCGGAGTTTACCATCGCAGTCTAGCTCCCTGCGTTTTTTTTTTTTTTTTTTTTTTTTTTTTTTTTTTTTTTTACACAAGTCTGGTGATAATGATGTGTCGGTGGGAGGAAAAAAAAATCCCCCAGCACCAAAATAAGACACGTGTACCTCCTACCTTCCAAAGATCAGAAGTAAAGGAATGTATCAGTTTCAGCCCCACTTGGAGGCATTCTGTCTTACTATAAGTCTTTGAGGAGTTGAATAAAAATAGACAGAATTCTTTCAACCAGAATTTATTATTTTGGCAAGGAATTCCGGCAAGGAATCGAACACTTCCCTGAATGGAAACGTTACTGGCCATTTCCGAATAACTTTACATGCAATCTTGGGTCCTTCCTGGACGGTCACACTGCACCATCTTTCCTGGTGAAACAGCGATCCGGCCTGCACACCATGGCCATTTTTGTACTGATCAGAAGCGACCACCGACTACGGACACGATAGACAATAGACATGACGCATGAAAGTAAGGTATTTTCGCCAAATATATTTTATTTTTGTTTTGGTGACGGAATTAACGGTACCATACACAATAGATCATGTACTAATTAATTTGCATTGTTTTTCCTTCTATTTCTTTCGCGGACGTCACAATATCAGCGGAAAATTATATAAAAAAAAAATCGGGCTTTCACTTCCTTCTTTTTTTTTCATTTTCCTGGCAGGTCTGTTATTAAAAAAAGGAAAAAAGTGTGCCCTAAGTCAAGAGCCAAAGATCATTAAGGAAAGAGACGGAAAGAGACGGTTTTGTGACGTGAGATTTTGTAACCAACAGACGAACGAATAAGAAATTTGTCGGAAGCCCAATAGATGGCTGTCAACATGTTTCACTGTCAAAGACGACGAAATTTAACACTTATCTTCTTGTCACCATGGCAGATGGATACTCATATGCCATTTGCAAAAGGAGCAAAAAAAAAAAAAAAAAAAAAAAACATCCAAAGTATGTTTACCACAAATTTCCCAGGGATAATGAAAGGTAAGTGGGGAGCAAAGTGGGTATATGATATTCTTAGTCAGTAGATGATCTGTGTTAGGTTTAATAAAGTAATTCAATGTTGTATTTAGCTGACACAAAGCTTGAAAGTTAATGTTTCATGGGTACTGCAACGTGCCCTGAAGACCCTCAAAGCTGGAAAGGCACCAGTCATCGATGGGATACCGACTGAGGTGATTAAACACAGCGGCAATATGCTGCACAACGAATTGCTGAGGCTGTATCAGAGATGCTGGGAGGATGGTGCCGTACCCCGGGATTTCAAGAATGCCATGATAATGACCGTTTACAAACGCAAGGGTGACCGGCGTGAATGTGGCAACTATTGGGGTATCTCACTTCTATGTATTATTGGCAAATTGTTAGCCAAGATTGCATTATTAAGACTACAAGAAATATCAGAGAGAATACTGCCAGAGAGCCAGTGTGGTTTTCGACATAGCCGTTGCACTGCAGATATGATTTTTGCCTTGAGACTTTAAGGAAAGGTTATTGAACAAAGGATGGCTTTGTACTTTATAGGTTTCACAAAGGCCTTTGATTCGTTGGGAAGGGACGCCCTATGGCGTCTCATGATGAAATATGGGTGTCCACCGAGGTTACTGGCTATCATCAAGGCTTTCCACAAGACATATGAGCCACGGTAACCGTAAATAGAGAGACCTCCAACTTCTTCCAAGTGCTCCAGGGCGTCAACCAGGGATGCACTGTTTCTAGCTCAATGCCATGTGCTGGTGAAGTGCATTCGCGAGCTCCTCTATGCCGATGACTCTGGACACACTGGACAGTATCCAACGACTGTTAGAAAAGGTTGCCGAAGCGGCCAGTAACTAGGGTATGACCAAAAACGAGGTACTTTACCAGCCGGCTCCTGGACAGCCGCATGCCCCACCATGGGTTCTATTGGGTGGAATACCACTCGTCGAAGCTAAAAAAATTCACGTACCTGGGATCTATAGTGACAAACAATAATTCCATGGACAGTGAGATCGACGCACAGGTGAGGGCCGCTGCAGCTGCATTTGAACGCCTCAAGGATTGACTGTGGAATGTGAAAGCGATACGACTGAATACGAAACTAAATGTATACAAGGCTATAGTGCTGAGCGCTCTTCTGTATGGATTAGAGGTGTCAACCCTATATGCCCAGCATGTCCGACGGCTGTCCGGTCTGGTTCAACGCCACCTCTGTGGGCTTATGGATATCACCTGGAAAGACCATATCACCAAAGTTCTGTGACGGGTGAACATGTCGGCTATAAAAGCCATGATTGCTCGCTCACAACTCAGATGGACCGGACATGCCATCAGAATGTCTGAAGAACGACTTCCGCGAGCTCTGCTGTTTGCTGAACTGAAAGAGGGAACAAGGCCCTGTGGCAGACCGCGACTACGTTTTAAAGACACTGTAAAACGTCTGACCTCAGCCGGTATCAGCTATCAGCAGCTGGAGAAAACCGAAAAAAACGAAGGAGACGACATGCAATCGACACAACCCCCGAAAATTAACAGCAGTGAACAATGAAACACTTCCTAAACTTCTTATTCGGTTCTTTGAAATACCTTTGATTTTTTTTTCTTTTATCAATGTTTAATTTGAAAATATATTTTCGTCCTTCGCTCTCTCATATATTTTTTTTCTGACGGTAGTATATAAAGGACGATTCCGAAACTGTTGTCTCACTTTCTTCAATAAATCTAGTTTGTGCATTGTAGGTTTTTCTACCATATATGTATATATATATATATATATAAATGAATAAATAAATATATATATATATATATATGTCCGTTTAAACTCGAAAAAACGGGGGTTTTCGACTCGTCTCTCTCTCTTCGCCTGTTTTTCGATTTTTGAGATTTTTCTACTTTTAGCCTTTTTCTCATTATAGATGGGCTTTATAATGATAATTATCATTTTTATTATCATTACTGTCATTATCGCTCTAATCACCCTTAATATAGTCATTATAATAATCATTATCTTAATTATTAATGTCTTTTTCATCATTATCATTTTTTTAATAATGATAATGACAATAATGATAATTATGGAAATAATAACAACAATAATAAGGATTATAACAATAATAGCCGTGTTATAATTACTTTTATTATTATTTCTGTTATCATTGTCGCTATTATTATTAGGAAAATCATTAGAATAGTGTTGATTATTACTATTATTGCAAATATTAGGCAAATCATTAGCATAATTATTGTCCTAATTACTCACATAATTATCATTATTATCGTCATTATTGTCATTATTGATTCGGTTATCATCAAAATCATCATAATTAGCAGAATTATTGCTAAGATCATCATGATCATACTTTAAACTCGAAAAAGGGGGTTTTGGACTCATGTCTCCAAAGGTTGTATTTGGTTAGATTTCGCCGGTTTTTCGACTTCTGGGATTTTTCTACATTTAGCCTTTTTCTCATTATAGATGGGCTTTGTAATGGTAATCATCATCATTATTGTCATTAACATCATCATTATTATCATTACTGTCATTATCGCCCTAATCACCCCTAATATAGTAACTATAATAATCATTATCTTAATTATTAATGTCATTTTCATCATTATAATTATTTTAATAATGATAATGACAATAATGATAATTCTGGAAACGATAACAACAATAATAAGGATTATAATAACAATAAAAGCCGTGTTATAATTACTTTAATATTCAGGTCCAGTGATCATATTAAATTGTTTTTAAATTATCTAAATGATAAACACCCTAATATAAAATTTACTCATGAAGTGGAATCTAATGGCAGTCTACCGTTTTTGGATATTAACATTTCTCGTGACAATAATTATTTTACTACATCAGTGTACAGGAAACCAACTGGCCTCACTACAAAATTCAGTTCTTACATTCCCATTAAATATAAAAGCAACCTAGTTTCAATTTTAATATATAGGGCCTTTAAGATATCCAAGAATTATCACATTTTCCACCAAGAGGTTGAATTTATCATCAGCATCCTTAAATCAAATAGTCTCCCTCTAAATTTCATTTTTAATATAATCAGGAAAACTGTTGATAAACTAGTCTCACCACAGTCTACCCCCTATCTGTCTCAAAGGATATAATATACATGAAATTGCCATATCTGGGTTCTTTAAGTCATAGTCTTGGGAGAAAATTATGTAGGATTGTCCATAATAATTACAGAACTGTAAAACTGAAAATTGTATACACAACCTCCACAAATATTGGTATTTTTTTCAAATTCAAAGACAGAATACCCACTCCTCTATGCTCTTCCATTGTATATAAGTTCTCGTGTGATAACTGTAATGCTATCTATGTGGGTAAAACAACCCGTAATTTGTTTATGCGCATGGAAGACCATACAGGTTTCTCATACAGAAATAAGAATTTAAAGCTCTCAAGCCCTACTAAGTCTTCAATCAGGCATCACTCCTTTCTCTTATAACAATTTTGAAATTCTTGACTCGTCCCAATGTGATTTAGACCTCGACATTTTGGAAAGCTTTTGGATTTGGACATTAAAACCAAACTTAAATTAATATCTCTCCTCCACTGATATTGAAATTTTAAAATAGTCCCCCTAGAATTGTTCACTCAAGTTTTCCTTTTCGGACATTTTGTGCAGGCTGGAGCGCTCTTGTCATTTGCCCGCTCAGTGGCCTGTCTTCCTTCATTGAGTTTAGACATGGATCGTTACTGACCAGCTCTCTCAGTAGTGTTTTAGCAATAATTATGGTTAGTTTTCTGTATTATTGTTACCAATGTATTAACTAACATCCCTAGTTTCGAGATAAGTGTGTAAAATTCCCATATTCAAGGTTTATATATAGTATTTGCCGAGTTTGATCTTGACGGTTTTGCCTTGATGACGCCAGGGGCTTTGATCGTAATTTCGTCCCATTTCAGCTCAAGTTTTCTCCATTAAATGTCACGTCATTACAAAAGTTTCATTATAATATGTTTCAATTGTAATGATGTATTGTATTCAATAATGTGTTATTTTGATTTGAATGATTTTATGAATTTCCTGACTTGCGTTTATTTTTGTCATAGTTTACTCAATGTCTAAACCTTATAACCTAGTAATTTCCCTGAATACCAATATTTCCCTAGAATGTGTTTCAGTCATAATAATATATTGCAATTCAGTAATGTATTGTATCAAAATTAATGGTATTTACGTCATCTTGAATGGCATGTTTTGTCATATTTACATGATGGCTTTTATAGTCTAGAAAATTTTCAATACTAAATGACTTTCCCAATTCATTTAGAGTATAATTCTCTTGACATGTTTAATATTGTTAATTGATTTCAATGTCAAACATGAACTATTCAACCTGTTGTATTAATCTATATAATTACTTTTCATAAACCCTTACATTTTCTTATCTCGATATGTAATGTAAAGTCTTGATACTAGTAATTCGTATCCCCCTTTTCATGTCTTGTTAATACTATTAGTGATATGATTTATCTTAACTGTTTTGTAAATATGTTTTTGTAAACTGAAGGATAATGTTCCTTATATCCTTTCTTGTCATCACTGAAGACGAGTGTTGAACACTCGAAACGTATGATTTTGATGTTGGAAGAACTGTTTTTGTTCAAAGGAGATGCCAGTTTAGTTGGATTAAAGAAGAAGGAAAATGCTTGTTTTTCTATTAACACTGCTCATGAAGTTTATTGCATGTCTCCGCTTCACAGCTGGAAGTTCCACGGCACCTAATATGTATATATATATGAGTAAGTACTAGACGCCGGCTAGCGCCTGGCTGCATTGCTATTATCGTTATAAAAATAGTTATGATGATGAAAATAGCTATAATGATTAGCATAATAATCATTATAACTGCAATAATGATGATAATAACGATAATCATGATGATAATGACTATAATGATGATAATTATTTTCCAGTCCATTTATAATGAAATAAAGTACGAAAGTAATAAAATCCCAGAAGTCGAAAAAACGGCAAAATCTAGCGTATTACAGCCTTTTGAGAGAAACATCGAAAAAATTTTAACATTAATTCAGGTAATTGTGATGATTTTCATGATAATTCCTTCATTATATGCAATGAGGATAATTATGATGAAAATAACAGTGATAATGACAATAATAATGATAAAATCATTTTGCAGAAAAACGGCAAAATCTAGCGTATTACAGCTTTTTGAGAGAAACGTCGAAAAAAACCTTTTTCGCTTTTTATTGGTAATTGTGAGGATTTTGACATTAATTCAGGTAATTGTGAGGATTTTCATGATAATTCCTTCATTATAAGCAATAATGATGATAATTATGATGAAAATGGCAATGATAATGACAATAATAATGATAATAATGATAGAATCATGATTATAATTATAATTTTGATAATTACTGCAATAATAGCAATAATCAACTCTATTCCAATAATTATCAGACTAATAATGACAATAGAAATAATAACATCAATATCATTGTCAATATAATTATTGATATTGTCATTATTATTTCTAAAATTATCATTATTACTATCATCATTATAAAAATAGTTATGATGAAAATAGCTATAATAATTAGCATAATAATAATTATAACTGCAATAATGATGATAACCATGATAATAATGACTATAATGATAATAATCATAAGAATAATGACAGTAATGATAATAATGATGATGATAATTATTATCCAGTCCATTTATAATGAAATAAAGGCCAAAAGTAATAAAATCCCAGAAGTCGAAAAAACGGCAAAATCTAGCGTATTACAGCCGTTTGAGAGAAAAGTAAAAAAAAACCTTTTTCGCTTTTTATTGGTAATTAAGAGGATTTTAACATTAATTCAGGTAATTGTGACGATTTTTATGGTAATTCCTTCATTATATGCAATAATGATGATAATTATGATAATGACAATGATAATGACAATAATAATGATAATAATGATAAAATAATTGTAATGATAATTTTGATAATTACTGCAATAATAGTAATAATCAAATCTATTCCAATAATTTTCAGACTAATAATGACAATAGAAATAATAATATCATTATCCGTGTCATTATAATTATTACTATTGTCATTATTATTTCTTAAATTATCATTATTGCTATTATCATTAAAAAAATAGTTATGATGATGAAAATAGCTATAATAATTAGCATAATAATCATTATAACTGCAATAATGATGATAATATTGATGATAATATTGATGATAATTACTATAATGATAATAATCATAAGAATAATGACAGTAATGATCATAATGATGATAATAATTATTATCCAGTCCATTTATAATGAAATGAAGGCCAAAAGTAATAAAACCCCATAAGTCGATAAAACGGCAAAATCTAGCCTTGTGAAAGAAAGGTCGAAAAAAAACCTTTTTCGCTTTTTATTGGTAATTATGAGGATTTTAACATTAATTCAGGTAATTGTGATGCTTTTCATGATAATTCCTTCATTATATGCAATAATGGTGATAATTATGATGATAATGACAATGATAATGACAATGATAATGATAATAATAATAAAATCATATTATAATGATAATTTTGATAATTACTGCAATAATAGCAATAATCAACTCTATTCCAATAATGTTCAGACTTATAATGACAACAGAAATAATAATAACATCATTAGCATTGTCATTATAATTATTACTATTGTCCTTATTATTTCAAAAATTATCATTATTGCTATTATCATTATAAAAATAGTTATCATGATGAAAATAGCTATAATAATTAGCATAATAATCATTATAACTGCAATAATGATGATAATAATGATGATAATCATGGTGATAATGACTTTAATGATAATAATCATAAGAATAATGAAAGTAAGGATAGTAATGGTGATAATTATTATCCAGTCCATTTATAATGAAATAAAGGCCAAAAGTAATAAAATCCCAGAAGTCGAAAAAACGGCAAAATCTAGCGTATTAAAGCCTTGTGAGAGAAACGTCGAAAAATACCGTTTTTCGCTTTTTATTGGTAATTATGAGGATTTTAACATTAATTCAGGTAATTGTGATGATTTTCATGATAATTCCTTCATAATATGCAATAATGATGATAATTATGATGATAATGACAATGATAATGACAATAATAATGATAATGATAAAATAATTGTAATGATAATTTTGATAATTACTGCAATAATGGTAATCAACTCTATTCCAATAATTTTCAAAATAATAATTACAATAGAAATAATAATAACATCATTATCCTTGTTTTTATAATTATTACTATTGTCATTATTATTTCTTAAATTATCATTATTGCTATTATCAATATAAAGATAGTTATGATGATGAAAAAATCTATAATAATTAGCATAATAATCATTATAACTGCAATAATGATGACAATATTGATGATAATCACGATGATAATGGCTATAATGATAATAATCATAATAATAATGACAGTAATGATAATGATAATGATAATGACAATAATGATGATAATTATCATTATCATTATAAAGCCCATCTATAATGAGAAAAAGGCTAAAAGTAGAAAAATCCCAAAAGTCGAAAAACCGGCGAAATTTAGCCAAATACAGCCTTTGGAGAGATCAGTCGAAAATCCCCCTTTTTCGAGTTTAAAGGATGATTATGATGATCTTAGCAATAATTCTGCTAATTATGATGATTTTGATGATAACCCATCAATTATGACAATAATGACGATAATAATGATAATTATGAGAGTAATTAGGACAATAATTACACAATGATAATTATAATGATGATTTGCCTAATAATTGCAATAATAGCAATTATCAACACAATTCTAATGATTTTCCTAATAATAATAACGACAATGATAACAGAAATAATAATTAAAGTAATTATAACACGGCTTTTATTGTTATTATAATCCTTATTATTGTTGTTATTGTTTCCAGAATTACCATTTTTGTCATTATCATTATTAAAATAATTATAATGATGAAAATGACATTAATAATTAAGATAATGATTATTATAATTACTATATTAGGGGTGATTATGGCGATAATGACAGTAATGATAATAATGATGATTGATAATGACAATAATGATGATGATTATCATTACAAAGCCCATCTATAATGAGAAAAAGGCTAAAAGTAGAAAAATCCCAGAAGTCGAAAAACCGGCGAAATTTAGCCAAATACAGCCTTTAGAGAGAGGAGTCCAAAACCCCCTTTTTCGAGTTTAAAGTATGATCATGATGGTCTTAGCAATAATTCTGCTAATTATGATGATTTTGATGATAACCAAATGAATAATGACAATAATGACGATAATAATGATAATTAGGATAATAATTATGCTAATGTTTTGCCTAATAGCAATAATCAACACTATTCTAATGATTTTCCTAATAATAATAGCGACAATGATAACAGAAATAATAATAAAAGTATTTATAAAAGGGCTATTATTGTTATAATCCTTATTATTATTGTTATTATTTCCAGAATTATCGTTATTGTCATTATCATTATGAAAATGATTGTAATGATGAAAATGACATTAATAATTAAAAATAATGCTTATTATACTGACTATATTAAGGGTGCTTAGGGCGATAATGACAGCAATGATAATAATGATGATAATGACAATAATGATAATTATTATTATAAAGCCCATCTATAATGAGAAAAAGGCAAAAAGTAGAAAAATCCTATAAGTCGAAAAACAGGCGAAATTGAGCTAAATACAGCCTTTGGAGAGATGAGTCGAAAACCCCCCTTTTTCGAGTTTAAAGGATGATTATGATCATCTTACCAATAATTCTGCTAATTATGATGATTTTGATGATAACCCCATCAATAATGACAATAATGACGATAATAATGATAATTATGAGAGTAATAAGGACAATATTTATGATAATAATTATATAATGATTGACTAATAATTGCAATAATAGCAATAATTAACACTAATCTAATGATTTTGCTAATAATAATAACCACAATGATAACAGAAATCATAATAACTAATTATAACAGGGCTATTATTGTTATAATCCTTATTATTGTTGTTATTATTTCCATAATTATCATTATTGCCATTATCATTATTAAAATAATCATAATGATGAAAAAGACATTAATAATTAAGATAATGATTATTATAATGACTATATTAAGGGTGATTAGAGCGATAATGACAATAATGATAATAATGATGATAATGACAATAAAAATGATAATTATCATTATAAAGCCCATCTATAATGAGAAAAAGGCTAAACGTAGAAAAATCCCAAAAATCGAAAAACAGGCGAAATCTAGCGAAATACAGCCTTTGGAGAGACAAGTCGAAAACCCCCGTTTTTTCGAGTTTAAACGATGATCATGATGATCTTAGCAATAATTCTACTAATTATGATGATTTTGATGATAACCGAATCAATAATGACAATAATGACGATAATAATGATAATTATGAGACTAATTATGACAATAATTATACAATGATAATTATAATGATCATTTGCCTAATAATTGCAATAATAGCAATAATCAACACTATTCTAATGATTTTCCTAATAATAATAACGACAATGATAACAGAAATAATAATATAAGTAAGTATAACACAGCTATTATTGTTATTATAATCCGTATTATTGTTGTTATTATTTTCAGAATTATCATTATTGTCATTATCATTATTAAAATAATTATAATGATGAAAATGGCATTAATAATTAAGATAATGATTATTACAATGACTATATTAAGGGTGATTACGGCGATAATGATAGTAATGATAATAATGATGATGATAATGACAATAATGATGATTATCATTATAAAGCCCAGCTATAATGAGAAAAAGGCTAAAAGTAGAAAAATCCCAGAAGTCGAAAAACCGGCGAAATCTAGTCAAATACAGCCTTTCGAGAGATCAGTCGAAACCCCCCTTTTTCGAGTTTGAAGGATGATTATGATGATCTTAGTAATAATTCTGTTGATTATGATGATTTTGATGATAACCCCATCAATATTGACAATAATGACGAAAAAAATGATAATTATAAGAGTAATTAGGACAATAATTATACAATGATAATTATAATGATTTGTCTAATAATTGCAATAATAGCAATAATCAACACTATTCTAATGATTTTCCTAGTAACAATTACGAAAATGATAACAAATAATAAAAGTAATTATAACACGGATATTATTGTTATAATCCTTATTATTGTTGTTATTATTTCCATAATTATCATTATTGTCATTATCATTTTTAGAATAATTATAATGATAAATATGACATTAATAATTAAGATAATGATTATTATAATGACTATATTAAGGGTGATTAGAGCGATAATGACTAATGATAATAATGATGATAATGACAATAATGAGAATTTCATTAGAAAGGCCATCTATAATGAGAAAAAGGCTATAAGTAGAAAAATCCCAGAAGTCGAAAAACCGGCGAAATTAGCCAAATACAGCCTTTGGAGAGATAAGTCGAAAACCCCCCTTTTTCGAATTTAATGGATGATCATGATGGTCTTAGCAATAATTTTGCTAATTATGATGATTTTGATGATAACCCCATCAATAATGACAATAATGACGATAATAATGATAATTATGAGAGTAATTAGGACAATAATCATACAGTGATAATTATAATGATGATTTCCTTAATAATCACAATAATAGCAATAATCAACACTATTTTAATGATTTTCCTAATAATAATAACGACAATGATAACAGAAATAATGATAAAAGTAATTATAACACGGCTATTTTTTATTATAATCCTTGTTATTTTTCTTATTATTTCCAGAATTATCATTATTGTCATTATCATTATTAAAATAATTATAATCATTAATAATTAAGATAATGATTGTTATAATGACTATATGAAGGGTGATTAGGGCGATAATAACTGTAATGATAATAATGATGATGATAATGACAATAATGATAATTATCATTATAAAGCCCAACTATAATGAGAGAGGCTAAAAGTAGAAAAATCACAAAAGTCGAAAAACCAGCGAAATCTAGCCAAATACAGCCTTTAAAGAGATAAGCTGAAAACCCCCCTTAATCGAGTTTATAGGATGATCATGATGATCTAAGCAATAATTCTGCTTATTAGGATGATTTTGATGATAACCCCATATATAATGACAACATTGATGATAATAATGACAATTATCAGAGTAATAGGACAATAATTATGATAATAATTATACAATGATAATTATAATGATTTGCTTAATAACTGCAATAATAGCAATAATCAACACTATTCAAATGATCTTACTAATAATAATAACGACAGTGATAAAAGAAATAATAATAATAAAAGTAATTATAACACGAATATTATTGTTATTATAAACCTGATTATTGTTATTATTTCCAGTATTATCATTATTGTTATTATAATTATTAAAATAATTATAATGATTTAAGTGACATTAATGATTAAGATAAAGATTATTAAAAGATGATTGGGGCGATAATGACAGTAATGATAAAAATGATGATGATAAGGACAATAATGATGATGATTATCATTATAAAGCCCATCTATAATGAGAAACAGGCTAAAAGTAGAAAAATCCCAAATTTCGAAAAACCGGCGAAATCGAGCGAAACACAGGCTTTGGAGAGATCAGTCGAAAACACCCCTTTTTCGATTTTAAAGGATGATTATGATGATCTTAGCAATAATTCTGCTAATCAGGATGATTTTAATGATATACCCATCAATAATGACAATAATGACGATAATAATGATAATTATGAGAGTAATTAGGACAATAATTATACAATGATAAATATAATTATTTGCCTAATAATTGCAATAATAGCAATAATCAACACTATTCTAATAATTTTCCTAATAATAATAACGACAACGATAACAGAAATAATAATAAAAGAAATTATAACACGGCTATTTTTGTTATTATAATCCTTATTATTGTTATTATTTCCAGAATTATAATTATTGTCATTATAATTATTAAAATAACAATAATGATGAAAGTGGCATTAATAATTAAGATAGTGATTATTATAATGACTATATTAAGTGTGATTAGGGCGATAATGACAGTAATGATAATAATGATGATGATAATGACAATAATGATGATAATTATCATTATAAAGCCCATCTATAACGAGAAAAAGGCTAAAAGTAGAAAAATCCCAAATATCGAAAAACAGGCGAAATCTAGCGAAATCTAGAGAAATACAGCTAGATTTCGCCGGTTTTTCGACATTTGGGATTTTTCTACTTTTATCCTGTTTCTCATTATAGATGGGCTTTATAATGATAATTATCATCATTATTCTCATTATCATCATCATTATCATTACTGTCATTATCACCCTAGTCACCCTTAATTAATATAGTTATCATAAAAATAATTATCTTAATTATTAATGTAATTTTCATCATTATAATTATTTTAATAATGATAATGACAATAATGATAATTCTGGAAATAGGAACAACAATAATAAGGATTATAACAATAATAGCCGTGTTATAATTATTTTTATTATTATTTGTTATTATTGCCGTTATTATTATTAGGGAAATCATTAGACCAGTGTTGATTATTGCTGCTATTGCAATTATTAGGCATATTATCATTATAATTATCATTGTATAATTATTATCATAATTATTGTCCTAATTACTCTCATAATTACCATTATTATCGTCATTATTGATGGGGTTATCATCAAAATCGTCATAATTAGCAGAATTATTGCTAAGATCATCATCCTTTAAACTTGAAAAAGGGGGGTTTTCGTATCTCTCCAAAGGCTGTATTTGGCTAGATTTCGCCGGTTTTTCGACTTTTGGGATTTTTCTACTTTTAGCCTTTTTCTCATTATAGATGGGCTTTATAATGATAATTATCATTATTATTATTACTGTCATTATCGCCCTATTCACCCTTAATATAGTCATTATAATAATCATTATCTTAATTATTAATGCCATTTTTATAATTATAATTATTTTAATAATGATAATGACAATAATGATAATTCTGAAAATAATAACAACAATAATAAGGATTATAATAACAATAACAGCCGTGTTATAATTACTTTTATTATTATTTCTGTTATCATTGTCGTTATCATTATTAGGAAAATCATTAGAATAGTGTTGATTATTGCTATTATTGCAATTATTAGGCAAATCATCATTATAATTATCATTGTATAATTATTATCATAATTATTGTCCTAATTACTCTCATAATTGTCATTATTATCATCATTAATGTCTTTATTGATGGGGTTATCATCAAAATCATCATAATTTGCAGAATTATTGCTAAGATCATGATCATCCTTTAAACTCGAAAAATGGGGGTTTTCGACTCATCTCTCAAAAGGCATTATTTGCTAGATTTCGACGTTTGGGATTTTTATACTTTTAGCTTTTTTCTCATTATAGATGGGCTTTATAATGATAATTCTCATCATTATTATCATTACTGTCATTATCGCCCTAATCACCCTTAATATAGTCATTATAATAATCATTATCTTAATCATTAATGCCAATTTCATCATTAGCAGAGTTATTGCTAAGATCATCATAATCATCCTTTAAACTGGAAAAAGTGGGGTTTTCGACTGATCTTTCCGAAGGATGTATTTCACTCAATTTCGCCGGTTTTTCGACATTTGGGATTTTTCTACTTTTAGCCTGCTTCTCATTATAGATGGGTGTTATAATGATAATTATCATCATTATTGTCATTATCATCATCATTATCATCATTATTGTCATTATCATCATTATCATTACTGTCATTATCACCCTAATCACCCTTAATATAGTCATCATAATAATAATTATCTTAATTATTAAAGTAATTTTCATCATTATAATTATTTTAATAATGATATTTACAATAATGATAATTCTGGAAATAGGAACAACAATAATAAGGATTATAATAATAATAGCCGTGTCATAATTACTTTTATTATTATTTCTGTTATCATTGTCGTAATTATAATTAGGAAAATCATTTGAATAGTGTTGATTATTGTTATTATTGCAATTATTAGGCAAATCATCATTATAATTATCATTGTATAATTATTGTCCTAATTACTCTCATAATTATCATTATTATCGTCATTATTGTCAATATTGATGGGGTTATCATCAAAATCATCATAATTAGCAGAATTATTGGTAAGATCATCATAATCATCATTTAAACTCGAAAAAAAGGGTTTTCGACTGATCTCTCCAAAGGCTGTATTTCGCTAGATTTCGCCGGTTTTTCTACTTTTGGGATTTTTCTACTTTTAGCCTTTTTCTCATTATAGATGGGCTTTATAATGATAATCATCATCATTATTATCATTATTATTATTACTGTCATTATCGCCCTATTCACCCTTAATATAGTCATTATGATAATCATTATTTTAATTATTCATGCCATTTTCATCATTATAATTATTTTAATAATGATAATGACAATAATGATAATTCTGAAAATAATGGCAACAATAATACGGATTATAATAACAATAATAGCCGTGTTATACTTACTTTTATTATTATTTCTTTTATCATTGTCGTTATTATTTTTAGGAAAATCATTAGAATAGTGTTGATTATTGCTATTATTGCAATTATTAGGCAAATCATCATTATGATTTTAACATAAATTCAGGTAATTGTGATGATTTTTATGATAATTCCTTCATTATATGCAATAATGATGATAATTATTATGATAATGACAATGATAATGACAATAACAATGATGATAATGATAAAATCATAATCATAATGATAATTTTGATAATTACTGCAATAATAGCAATAATCAACTCTATTCCAATAATTTTAAGATTAATAATGACAATAGAAATAATTATAACATCATTATCATTGTAATTATAAATATTACTATTGTCATTATTATTTCTAAATTTATTATTATTGCTATTATCATTATAAGAATAGTTATGATGAAGAAAATAGCCATAATAATTAGCATAATAATCATTATAACTACAATAATGATGATAATAATGATGATAATGACTATAATGATAATAATCGTAAGAATAATGAAAGTAATGATAGTAATGATGATAATAATTATTATCCAGTCCATTTACTATGAAATAAAGGCCAAAAGTAATTAAATCCCATAAGTCGAAAAAACGGCAAAATCTAGCGTAATTTTGTGAGAAAAACGTCGAAAAAAAATCTTTTTCACTTTTTATTTGTAATTATGAGGATTTTAACATTAACTCAGGTAATTGTGATGATTTTCATGACAATTCCTTCATTATATGCAATAATGATGAAAATTATGATGATAATGACAATGATAATGATAATAATGATAATAATGATAAAATCATAATTATTATGATAATTTTCATAATTACTGCAATAATAGCAATAATCAACTCTATTCCAATAATTTCCATACTAATAATGACAACAGTTATAATAATATCATTATCATTGTCATTATATATATTACTATTGTCATTATTATTTCTCAAATTATCATTATTGCTATTTTCATTATAGAAATAGTTCTGATGATGAAAATAGCTATAATAATTAGCATAAAAATCAATATAACTGCAATAAGTATTATAATATTGATGGTAATCATGATGATAATGGCTATAATGATAATAATCATAAGAATAATGACAGTAAAGATAATAATGATGATAATAATTATTACCCAGTCCATTTATAATGAAATAAAGGCCAAAAGTAATAAAATCCAAAAAGTCGAAAAACGGTAAAATGTAGCCTACGTCTAAAAAAACTTTTTTTCGCTTTTTATTTGCAATTATGAGGATTTTAACATTAATTCAGGTAATTGTTATGATTTTCATTATAATTCCTTTATTATATGCAATAATGATGATAATTATGATGATAATGACAATAATAATGATGATAATGATAAAATCATAATTATAGTGATAATTTTGATGATTACTGCAATAATAGCAATAATCAACTCTATTCCAATAATTTTCAGACTAATAATGACAATAGAAATCATAATAACATCATTATCATTGCCATTATAATTTCTAAATTATCATTATTGCTAGTATCATTATAAAAATAGTTATTATGATGAAAATAGCTATAAGAATTAGCATAATAATCATTATAACTGCAATAATGATAATAATGATGATAATCATGATGATAATGACTATAATGATAATCATAAGAAGAATGACAGTAATGATAATAATAATAATTATTATCCAGTCCATTTATAATGAAATAAAGGCCAAAAGTAATAAAAGTCGAAAAAAGGTCAAAATCTAGCGTATTACAGCCTTTTGAGAAAAAACATCGAAAAAAAAACTTTCTAGCTTTTTATTGGTAATTATGAGGATTTTAACATTAATTAAGGTAATTGTGATGATTTTCATGATAATTCCTTCATTATATGCAATAATGATGATAATTATGATGATAATGAAAATCATAATTACAATAATAATGATAATGATAAAATCATTATCATAATGATATATATTTTTTAAATTACTGCAATAATAGCAATAATCATCTCTATTCCAATATTTTTCAGACTAATAATGACAATAGAAATAATAATAACATCATTATCATTGTCATTATTATTATTACTATTGTCATTATTATATCTAAAATTATCATTATTGCTATTATCACTATAAAAATAGATATGATGATGAAAATAGCTATGATAATAAGCATAATAATCATTATAACTGTAATAATGATGATAATGATGATAATAATGATGATAATCATGATGATAATGACTATAATGATAATAATCATAAGAATAATGACAGTAATGATAATAATGATGATAATTATTATCCAGTCCATTTCTCATGAAATAAAGGCCAAAAGTAATAAAATTCCAGTAGTCGAAAAATAGCAAAATCTAGCGTATTACAGCCTTTTGAGAGAAACGTCGAAAAAAAACTTTTTTGCTTTTTCTTGGTAATTATGAGGATTTTAACATTAATTTAAGTAATTGTGATGATTTTCATGATAACTTATTATATGCAATAATGATGATAATTATGATGATAATGACAATGATAATGCCAATAATAATGATAATAATGATAAAGTTATAATTATAATGATAATTTTGATAATTACTGCAGTAATAGCAATAATCAACTCTATTCCAATAATTTTCAGACTAATAATGACAATAGATATAATAATATCATTGTCATTATTAATATTACTATTGTCATTATTATTTCTAAAATTATCATTATTGCTATTATCATTATGAAAATAGTTATGATGCTGAAAATAGCTGTAATAATTAGCAAAATAATAATTATAACTGCAATAATGATGATAATAATGATGATTATCATGATGATAATGACTATAATGATAATAATTATAAGAATAATTACAGCAATAATAATAATGATGAAAATAATTATTATCCAGTCTATTTATTATGAAATAAAGGCCAGAAGTAATAAAATCCCATTAGTAGAAAAAAACGGCAAAATCTAGCGTATTGCAGCCTTGTGAGAGAAACGTCGAAAAAACCCTTTTTCGCTTTTTATTTGTAATTATGAGGATTCTATCATTAATTCAGGTAATTGTGATGATTTTCAAGATAATTCCTTCATTATATGCAATAATGATGATAATTATGATGATAATGACAATGATAATGACAATGATAATGATAATGATAAAATCATTAATATAATGATATTTTTGATAATTACTGCAATAATAGCAATAATCAACTCTTGTGATTATTATCATTATAGTCATTATCATCGTGATTATCATCATTATCATCATTTTTGCAGTTATAATGATTATTATGCTAATTATTATAGCTATTTTCATCATCATAACTATTTTTATAATGATAATAGCAATAATGATAATTTTAAAAATAATAATGACAATAGTAATAATTATAATGACAATGATAATGATGTTATTATTATTTCTATTGTCATTATTAGTCAGAAAATTATTGGAATATAGTTGATTATTGCTATTATTGCAGTAATTATCAAAATTATCATTATAATTATAATTTTATCATTATCATAATTATTACTGTAATTATCATTGTCCATATCATCATAATTATCATCATTATTGCATATAATGAAGGAATTATTATGAAAATCATCACAATTACCTGAATTAATGTTAAAATCCTCATAATTACCAATAAAAAGCGAAAAAGGGTTTTCTTCGACGTTTCTCCCAAAAGGCTCGAATTTGCCGTT
>NC_091552.1:25436094-25453594 GCF_042767895.1 Penaeus vannamei
ATTATAACAATCATTATCTTAATTATTAATGATTATAATTATTTTAATAATGATAATGACAATAATGATAATTCTGGAAATAATAAGAAAAATAACAAGGATTATAATAAAAATAGCCGTGTTATAATTACTTTTATCATTATTTCTGTTATCATTGTCGTTATTATTATTAGGAAAATCATTAAAATAGTGTTGATTATTGCTATTATTGTAATTATTAAGGAGATCATCATTATAATTATCACTGTATGATTATTGTCCTAATTACTCTCATAATTATCATTATTATCGTCATTATTGTCATTATTGATGGGGTTATCATCAAAATCATCATAATTAGCAAAATTATTGCTAAGACCATCATGATCATCCATTAAATTCGAAAAAGGGGGGTTTTCGACTTATCTCTCCAAAGGCTGTATTTGGCTAATTTCGCCGGTTTTTCGACTTCTGGGATTTTTCTACTTATAGCCTTTTTCTCATTATAGATGGCCTTTCTAATGAAATTCTCATTATTGTCATTATCATCATTATTATCATTAGTCATTATCGCTCTAATCACCCTTAATATAGTCATTATAATAATCATTATCTTAATTATTAATGTCATATTTATCATTATAATTATTCTAAAAATGATAATGACAATAATGATAATTATGGAAATAATAACAACAATAATAAGGATTATAACAATAATATCCGTGTTATAATTACTTTTATTATTTGTTATCATTTTCGTAATTGTTACTAGGAAAATCATTAGAATAGTGTTGATTATTGCTATTATTGCAATTATTAGACAAATCATTATAATTATCATTGTATAATTATTGTCCTAATTACTCTTATAATTATCATTTTTTTCGTCATTATTGTCAATATTGATGGGGTTATCATCAAAATCATCATAATCAACAGAATTATTACTAAGATCATCATAATCATCCTTCAAACTCGAAAAAGGGGGGTTTCGACTGATCTCTCGAAAGGCTGTATTTGACTAGATTTCGCCGGTTTTTCGACTTCTGGGATTTTTCTACTTTTAGCCTTTTTCTCATTATAGCTGGGCTTTATAATGATAATCATCATTATTGTCATTATCATCATCATTATCATTACTATCATTATCGCCGTAATCACCCTTAATATAGTCATTGTAATAATCATTATCTTAATTATTAATGCCATTTTCATCATTATAATTATTTTAATAATGATAATGACAATAATGATAATTCTGAAAATAATAACAACAATAATACGGATTATAATAACAATAATAGCTGTGTTATACTTACTTATATTATTATTTCTGTTATCATTGTCGTTATTATTATTAGGAAAATCATTAGAATAGTGTTGATTATTGCTATTATTGCAATTATTAGGCAAATGATCATTATAATTATCATTGTATAATTATTGTCATAATTAGTCTCATAATTATCATTATTATCGTCATTATTGTCATTATTGATTCGGTTATCATCAAAATCATCATAATTAGTAGAATTATTGCTAAGATCATCATGATCATCGTTTAAACTCGAAAAAACGGGGGTTTTCGACTTGTCTCTCCAAAGGCTGTATTTCGCTAGATTTCGCCTGTTTTTCGATTTTTGGGATTTTTCTACGTTTAGCCTTTTTCTCATTATAGATGGGCTTTATAATGATAATTATCATTTTTATTGTCATTATCATCATTATTATCATTATTGTCATTATCGCTCTAATCACCCTTAATATAGTCATTATAATAATCATTATCTTAATTATTAATGTCTTTTTCATCATTATGATTATTTTAATAATGATAATGGCAATAATGATAATTATGGAAATAATAACAACAATAATAAGGATTATAACAATAATAGCCCTGTTATAATTAGTTATTATGATTTCTGTTATCATTGTGGTTATTATTATTAGCAAAATCATTAGATTAGTGTTAATTATTGCTATTATTGCAATTATTAGTCAATCATTATATAATTATTATCATAAATATTGTCCTTATTACTCTCATAATTATCATTATTATCGTCATTATTGTCATTATTGATGGGGTTATCATCAAAATCATCATAATTAGCAGAATTATTGGTAAGATGATCATAATCATCCTTTAAACTCGAAAAAGGGGGGTTTTCGACTCATCTCTCCAAAGGCTGTATTTAGCTCAATTTCGCCTGTTTTTCGACTTTTAGGATTTTTCTACTTTTTGCCTTTTTCTCATTATAGATGGGCTTTATAATAATAATTATCATTATTGTCATTATCATCATTATTATCATTGCTGTCATTATCGCCCTAAGCACCCTTAATATAGTCAGTATAATAAGCATTATTTTTAATTATTAATGTCATTTTCATCATTACAATCATTTTCATAATGATAATGACAATAACGATAATTCTGGAAATAATAACAATAATAATAAGGATTATAACAATAATAGCCCTTTTATAAATACTTTTATTATTATTTCTGTTATCATTGTCGCTATTATTATTAGGAAAATCATTAGAATAGTGTTGATTATTGCTATTAGGCAAAACATTAGCATAATTATTATCCTAATTATCATTATTATCGTCATTATTGTCATTATTCATTTGGTTATCATCATGACAAAAATGGTAATTCTGGAAACAATAACAACAATAATAAGGATTATAATAACAATAAAAGCCGTGTTATAATTACTTTAATTATTATTTCTGTTATCATTGTCGTTATTATTATTAGGAAAATCATTAGAATTGTGTTGATAATTGCTATTATTGCAATTATTAGGCAAATCATCATTATAATTATCATTGTGTAATTATTGTCCTAATTACTCTCATAATTATCATTATTATCGTCATTATTGTCATAATTGATGGGTTATCATCAAAATCATCATAATTAGCAGAATTATTGCTAAGATCATCATAATCATCCTTTAAACTCGAAAAAGGGGGATTTTCGACTGATCTCTCCAAAGGCTGTATTTGGCTAAATTTCGCCGGTTTTTCGACTTTTGGGATTTTTCTACTTTTAGCCTTTTTCTCATTATAGATGGGCTTTATAATGATAATGATAATTATCATCATTATTGTCATTATCATTATCATTATTATTATTACTGTCATTATCGCTCTAATCACCCTTATGGGATTTTATTACTTTTGGCCTTTATTTCATAAATGGACTGGATAATAATTATTATCATTATCATTACTGTCATTATTATTATGATTATTATCATTATAGCCATTATCATCGTGATTATCATCAATATTGTCATCATTATTGCAGTTATAATGATTATTATGCTAATTATTATAGATTTTTTCATCATCATAACTATCTTTATAATGATAATAGCAATAATGATAATTTAAGAAATAATAATGACAATAGTAATAATTATAAAGACAAGGATAATGATGTTATTATTATTTCTATTGTAATTATTATTTTGAAAATTATTGGAATAGAGTTGATTACCATTATTGCAGTAATTATCAAAATTATCATTACAATTATTTTATCATTATCATTATTATTGTCATTATCATTGTCATTATCATCATAATTATCATCATTATTGCATATAATGAAGGAATTATCATGAAAAGCATCACAATTACCTGAATTAATGTTAAAATCCTCATAATTACCAATAAAAAGCGAAAAAGGTTTTTTTTCGACCTTTCTTTCACAAGGCTAGATTTTGCCGTTTTATCGACTTATGGGGTTTTATTACTTTTGGCCTTCATTTCATTATAAATGGACTGGATAATAATTATCACCATTACTATCATTACTTTCATTATTCTTATGATTATTATCATTAAAGTCATTATCACCATGATTATCATCATTATTATCATCATTATTGCAGTTATAATGATTATTATGCTAATTATTATAGCTATTTTCATCATGATAACTATTTTTATAATGATTATAGCAATAATGATAATTTTTGAAATAATAAGGACAATAGTAATAATTATAATGACAATGCTAATGATGTTATTATTATTTCTGTTGTCATTATAAGTCTGAACATTATTGGAATAGAGTTGATTATTGCTATTATTGCAGTAATTATCAAAATTATCATTATAATATGATTTTATTATTATTATCATTATCATTGTCATTATCATTGTCATTATCATCATAATTATCACCATTATTGCATATAATGAAGGAATTATCATGAAAAGCATCACAATTACCTGAATTAATGTTAAAATCCTCATAATTACCAATAAAAAGCGAAAAAGGTTTTTTTTCGACCTTTCTTTCACAAGGCTAGATTTTGCCGTTTTATCGACTTATGGGGTTTTATTACTTTTGGCCTTCATTTCATTATAAATGGACTGGATAATAATTATTATCATCATTATGATCATTACTGTCATTATTCTTATGATTATTATCATTATAGTAATTATCATCATGATTATCATCAATATTATCATCATTATTGCAGTTATAATGATTATTATGCTAATTATTATAGCTATTTTCATCATCATAACTATTTTTTTAATGATAATAGCAATAATGATAATTTAAGAAATAATAATGACAATAGTAATAATTATAATGACACGGATAATGATATTATTATTTCTATTGTCATTATTAGTCTGAAAATTATTGGAATAGATTTGATTATTACTATTATTGCAGTAATTATCAAAATTATCATTACAATTATTTTATCATTATTATCATTATTATTGTCATTATCATTGTCATTATCATAATTATCATCATTATTGCATATAATGAAGGAATTACCATAAAAATCGTCACAATTACCTGAATTAATGTTAAAATCCTCTTAATTACCAATAAAAAGCGAAAAAGGTTTTTTTTTACTTTTCTCTCAAACGGCTGTAATACGCTAGATTTTGCCGTTTTTTCGACTTCTGGGATTTTATTACTTTTGGCCTTTATTTCATTATAAATGGACTGGATAATAATTATCATCATCATTATTATCATTACTGTCATTATTCTTATGATTATTATCATTATAGTCATTATTATCATGGTTATCATCATTATTGCAGTTATAATTATTATTATGCTAATTATTATAGCTATTTTCATCATAACTATTTTTATAATGATGATAGTAATAATGATAATTTTAGAAATAATAATGACAATATCAATAATTATATTGACAATGATATTGATGTTATTATTTCTATTGTCATTATTAGTCTGATAATTATTGGAATAGAGTTGATTATTGCTATTATTGCAGTAATTATCAAAATTATAATTATAATCATGATTCTATCATTATTATCATTATTATTGTCATTATCATTGCCATTTTCATCATAATTATCATCATTATTGCTTATAATGAAGGAATTATCATGAAAATCCTCACAATTACCTGAATTAATGTCAAAATCCTCACAATTACCAATAAAAAGCGAAAAAGGTTTTTTTTCGACGTTTCTCTCAAAAAGCTGTAATACGCTAGATTTTGCCGTTTTTCTGCAAAATGATTTTATCGTTATTATTGTCATTATCACTGTTATTTTCATCATAATTATCCTCATTGCATATAATGAAGGAATTATCATGAAAATCATCACAATTACCTGAATTAATGTTAAAATTTTTTCGATGTTTCTCTCAAAAGGCTGTAATACGCTAGATTTTGCCGTTTTTTCGACTTCTGGGATTTTATTACTTTCGTACTTTATTTCATTATAAATGGACTGGAAAATAATTATCATCATTATAGTCATTATCATCATGATTATCGTTATTATCATCATTATTGCAGTTATAATGATTATTATGCTAATCATTATAGCTATTTTCATCATCATAACTATTTTTATAACGATAATAGCAATGCAGCCAGGCGCTAGCCGGCGTCTAGTACTTACTCATATATATATACATATTAGGTGCCGTGGAACTTCCAGCTGTGAAGCGGAGACATGCAATAAACTTCATGAGCAGTGTTAATAGAAAAACAAGCATTTTCCTTCTTCTTTAATCCAACTAAACTGGCATCTCCTTTGAACAAAAACAGTTCTTCCAACATCAAAATCATACGTTTCGAGTGTTCAACACTCGTCTTCAGTGATGACAAGAAAGGATATAAGGAACATTATCCTTCAGTTTACAAAAACATATTTACAAAACAGTTAAGATAAATCATATCACTAATAGTATTAACAAGACATGAAAAGGGGGATACGAATTACTAGTATCAAGACTTTACATTACATATCGAGATAAGAAAATGTAAGGGTTTATGAAAAGTAATTATATAGATTAATACAACAGGTTGAATAGTTCATGTTTGACATTGAAATCAATTAACAATATTAAACATGTCAAGAGAATTATACTCTAAATGAATTGGGAAAGTCATTTAGTATTGAAAATTTTCTAGACTATAAAAGCCATCATGTAAATATGACAAAACATGCCATTCAAGATGACGTAAATACCATTAATTTTGATACAATACATTACTGAATTGCAATATATTATTATGACTGAAACACATTCTAGGGAAATATTGGTATTCAGGGAAATTACTAGGTTATAAGGTTTAGACATTGAGTAAACTATGACAAAAAAAAACGCAAGTCAGGAAATTCATAAAATCATTCAAATCAAAATAACATATTATTGAATACAATACATCATTACAATTGGAACATATTATAATGAAACTTTTGTAATGACGTGACATTTAATGGAGAAAACTTGAGCTGAAATGGGACGAAATTACGATCAAAGCCCCTGGCGTCATCAAGGCAAAACCGTCAAGATCAAACTCGGCAAATACTATATATAAACCTTGAATATGGGAATTTTACACACTTATCTCGAAACTAGGGATGTTAGTTAATACATTGGTAACAATAATACAGAAAACTAACCATAATTATTGCTAAAACACTACTGAGAGAGCTGGTCAGTAACGATCCATGTCTAAACTCAATGAAGGAAGACAGGCCACTGAGCGGGCAAATGACAAGAGCGCTCCAGCCTGCACAAAATGTCCGAAAAGGAAAACTTGAGTGAACAATTCTAGGGGGACTATTTTAAAATTTCAATATCAGTGGAGGAGAGATATTAATTTAAGTTTGGTTTTAATGTCCAAATCCAAAAGCTTTCCAAAATGTCGAGGTCTAAATCACATTGGGACGAGTCAAGAATTTCAAAATTGTTATAAGAGAAAGGAGTGATGCCTGATTGAAGACTTAGTAGGGCTTGAGAGCTTTAAATTCTTATTTCTGTATGAGAAACCTGTATGGTCTTCCATGCGCATAAACAAATTACGGGTTGTTTTACCCACATAGATAGCATTACAGTTATCACACGAGAACTTATATACAATGGAAGAGCATAGAGGAGTGGGTATTCTGTCTTTGAATTTGAAAAAAATACCAATATTTGTGGAGGTTGTGTATACAATTTTCAGTTTTACAGTTCTGTAATTATTATGGACAATCCTACATAATTTTCTCCCAAGGCTATGACTTAAAGAACCCAGATATGGCAATTTCATGTATATTATATCCTTTGAGACAGATAGGGGGTAGACTGTGGTGAGACTAGTTTATCAACAGTTTTCCTGATTATATTAAAAATGAAATTTAGAGGGAGACTATTTGATTTAAGGATGCTGATGATAAATTCAACCTCTTGGTGGAAAATGTGATAATTCTTGGATATCTTAAAGGCCCTATATATTAAAATTGAAACTAGGTTGCTTTTATATTTAATGGGAATGTAAGAACTGAATTTTGTAGTGAGGCCAGTTGGTTTCCTGTACACTGATGTAGTAAAATAATTATTGTCACGAGAAATGTTAATATCCAAAAACGGTAGACTGCCATTAGATTCCACTTCATGAGTAAATTTTATATTAGGGTGTTTATCATTTAGATAATTTAAAAACAATTTAATATGATCACTGGACCTGAATATTAAAGTAATTATAACACGGCTTTTATTGTTATTATAATCCTTATTATTGTTGTTATCGTTTCCAGAATTATCATTATTGTCATTATCATTATTAAAATAATTATAATGATGAAAATGACATTAATAATTAAGATAATGATTATTATAATTACTATATTAGGGGTGATTAGGGCGATAATGACAGTAATGATAATAATGATGATGAAAATGATGATGATAATCATTATGAAGCCCATCCATAATGAAAAAGGCTATAGGTATAAAAATCCCAAAAGTCGAAAAAAAAACGCCGAAATCTAGCGATATATAGCCTCTTGAGAAAATGGTCGACAAACCCCTTTTTTTGAGTTTAAGGGATAATTATGATGATTTCTGCAATGATTCTGCTAATTATGGTGATTTTGATGACAATCCCATTAATAATGACAATAATAATGACATTAATTATGATAATTATGACATTAATTAAGATAATTATAATATAATGATAATTATAATGATAATTCACGTAATCAATGCAATAATAGCAATAATCGACAATATTCTAAGGATTTTCATGACAATAACAATAATAATAACGATAATGATAATAAAAATGTTCATTGAAATAATCATAATATCCCTATTATTGTTATTATAATTGTTACTATTGTTGTTATTATTTCTAAAATTATCATTATTCTTATCATAATTATAAAAATAGTTATAACGAGGGAAATGACATCAATAATTAAGATAATAACTATTATAATGATTATATTAAGGGTAATTATGGCGATAATTACTATAATGATGATAATGATGACCTTAATGATAATAATGATGATGATAATCATTATAAAGCCCATCCATAATGAAAAAAGGCTAAAAGTATAAAAATCACAAAAGTCGAAAAAACGCCGAGATCTAGCGATATAGCCTTTTGAGAATTTGGTCGACAAACCCCCTTTTTCGAGTTTAAGGGATAATTATGATGATTTCTGCAATGATTCTGCTAATTATGGTGATTTTGATGACAATCCCATTAATAATGACAATAATAATGACATTAATTATGATAATTATGACATTAATTCAGATTATTATAATATAATGATAATTATAATGATAATAAGCGAAATTATTGCAATCATAGCAATAATCGACAATATTCTAATGATTTTCATGACAATAACAATAATAATAACGATAATGATAATAAAAATAATCATTGAAATAATCATAATATCGCTATTATTGTTATTATAATTGTTATTATTGTCGTTATTATTTCTAAAATTATCATTATTGTTATTATCATTATAAAAATAGTTATAATGAGGGAAATGGCATCAATAATTAAGATAATAACTATTACAATGATTATATTAAGGGTAATTATGGCGATAATTACTATAATGATGAAATTAATGATAATAATGATGATAATCATTATGAAGCCCATCCATAATGAAAAAAGGCTAAAAGTATAAAAATCCCACAAGTCGAAAAAACGCCGAAATCTAGCGATATATAGCCTCTTGATAGAATGGTCGACAAAACTACTTTTTTCGAGATTAAGGGATAATTATGATGATTTCTGCAATGGTTCTGCTAATTATGATGATTTTGATGACAATCCCATTAATAATGACAATAATAATGACATTAATTATGATAATTATGACAAATTAAGATAATTATAATATAATGATAATTTTAATGATATTTTGCGTAACCAATGCAATAATAGCAATAATCGAAAATATTCTAATGATTTTCATGCCAATATTAATAATAATAACGACAATAATAATAAAAATAATCATTGAAATAATGATAATAAAAATAATCATTGAAATAATGGTAATATCGCTATTATTTTTATTATAATTGCTACTATTGTTATTATTTCTAAAATTATCATTATTGTTATTATCATTATAAAAATAGTTATAATGAGGGAAATGACATCAATAATTAAGATAATAACTATTATAATGATTATATTAAGGATAATTATGGCGAAAATTACTATAATGATGACATTAATGATAATAATGATGATGACAACCATTATAAAGCCCTTCCATAAAAAAAAGCCTAAAGGTACAAAAATCACTGAAGTCGAAAAAAAAAAACGCCGAAATCTAGCAATATATATCCTTTTGAGGGAATGGTCGACAAACCCCCTTTTTCGAGTTTAAGGGATAATTATGATGATTTCTGCAATGATTCTGCTAATTATAATGATTTTGATGACAATCCCATTAATAATGACAATAATAATGACATTAATTATGATAATTATGACATTAATTAAGATAATTATATTATAATGATCATTATAATGATAATTTGCGAAATTAATGCAATAATAGCAACACTCGACAATATTCTCAGGATTTTCATGACAATAATAATAATAGTAACGATAATGATAATAAAAATAATCATTGAAATAATCATAATATCGCTGTTATTGTTATCATAATTGTTATTATTGTTGTTATTATTTCTAAAATTATCGCTATTGTTATTATCATTATAAAAATAGTTATAATGAGGGAAATGACATCAATAATTAAGATAATAACTATTATAATGATTATATTAAGGGTAATTATGGCAACAATTACTATAATGATGATAATGATGGCATTAATGATAATAATGATGATGATAATCATTATAAAACCCATCCATAATGAAAAAAGGCTTAAAGTATAAAAATCACAAAAGTCGAAAAAAACGCCGAAATCTAACGATATATAGCCTTTTGAGAGAATGGTCGACAAACGCCAATTTTCGAGTTTAAGGGATAATTATAATGATTTCTGCAATGATTCTGCTAATTATGGTGATTTTGATGACAATCCCATTAATAATGACAATGATAATGACATTTATTATGATAATTATGATATTAAATAAGATAATTATAATATAATGATAATTATAATGATGATTTTCGTAATTAATGCAATAATAGCAATAATCGACAATATTCTAATGATTTTCATGACAATAACAATAATAATAACGATAATGATAATAAAAATGATCATTGAAATAATCATAATATCGCTATTATTGTTATTATAATTGTTATTATTGTTGTTATTATTTCTGAAATTATCATTTTTGTTATTATCAGTATAAAAATAGTTATAATGAGGGAAATTACATCAATAATTAAGATAATAACTAATATAATGATTATATTAAGGGTAGTTATGGCGATAATTACTATAATGATGATAATGATGACATTAATGATAATAATGATGATGATAATCATTATGAAGCCTATCCATAATGAAAAAGGGTTAAACGCCGAAATCTAGCGATATATAGCCTTCTGAGAGAATGGTCGACAAACCCCCTTTTTCGAGTTTAAGGGATAATTATGATGATTTCTGCAATGATTCTGCTAATTATGATGATTTATGCAATGATTCTGCTAATTATGATGATTTTGATGACAATCCCATTAATAATGATAAAAATAATGACATTAATTATGATAATTTTGACACTATGACAATTTTGACATAATAACGATAATGATAATAAAAATAATCATTGAAATAATCCTAATATCGCTATTATTGTTATTATTGTTGTTATTATTTCTAAAATTAGCCTTTTGATAGAATGGTCGACAAAACTACTTTTTCGAGTTTAAGGTATAATTATGATGATTTCTGCAATGATTCTGCTAATTATGATGATTTTGATGACAATCCCATTAATAATGACAATAATGAAGACATTAATTTTGATAATTATGACATTAATTAAGATAATTATAATATAATGATAATTATAATGATGATTTGCGTAATTGATGCAATAATATAAATAATCGACAATATTCTAATGATTTTCATGATAATAATAATAATAACGATAATGATAATACAAATAATCATTGAAATAATCATAATATCGCTATTATTGTTATTATAATTGTTATTATTGTTATTATCATTATAAAAAAGTTATAATGAGGGAAATGACATCAATAATTAAGATAATAACTATTACAATGATTATATTAAAGGTAATTATGGCGATAATTACTATAATGATGAAAATGAAGACATTAATGATAATAATGATGATGATAATTGTAGTGTACGGCTGCGTACGTACCGAGTCTAAGGATAATAATAATCATCATTATTATCATTACTGTCGTTATTCTTATGATTATTATCATTATAGTCATTATCATCATGGATATTATCATTATTATCATCATTATTGCAGTTATAATGATTATTATGCTAATAATTATAGCTATTTTCATCATCATAATTATTTTTTAATGATAATAGCAATAATGATAATTTTAGAAATAATAATGACAATAGTAATTATTATAATTACAATGATAATGATATTATTATTTCTATTGTCATTATAAGTGTGAAATTATTGGATTAGAGTTTATTATTGCTATTATTGCAGTAATTATCAAAATTATCATTATAATTATGATTTTATCATTATTATCTTTATTATTGTCATTATCATTGTCATTATCATTATAATTATCATCATTATTGCATATAATGAAGGAATTACCATGAAATTATCATAATTACTTGAAATAATATTGAAATCCTAATAATCATCATTAAAAAGCGAAAAAGGTTTTTTTTCGACATTTCTCTGAAAAGGCTGTAATACGCTAGATTTTGTCGTTTTTTCGACTTCTGGGATTATATTACTTTTGGCCTTTATTTCATTATAAATGGACTGGATAATAATTATTATCATTATTATCATTACTGTCATTATTCTAATGACTATTATCATTATAGTCATTATCATCATGATTATCATCAATATCATGATTATTGCAGTTATAATGATTACTAGGCTCATTATTATAGCTATTTTCATCATAACTATTTTTATAATGATAATAGCAATAATGATAATTTTAGAAATAATAATGACAATAGTAATAATTATAATGACAATGATAATGATATTATTATTTCTATTGTCATTATTAGTCTGAAAATTATTGGAGTAGAGTTGATTATTGCTATTATTGCAGTAATTATGAAAATTATCATTATAATTATTATTGTCATTATCATTATCATTATCATCATAATTATCATCATTATTGCATATAATGAAGGAATTATCATGAAAATCATCACAATTACCTGAATTAATTTTGAAATACTCATAATTAGCAATAAAAAGCGAAAAAGGTTTTTTTTCGACGTTTCTCTCATAAGGCTTCTCGGATTTTATTATTTTTGGCCTTTATTTCATCATAAATGGACTAGATAATAATTGGTAAAATCATTATTATCATTACTGTCATTATTCTTATGATTATTATCATTATAGTTATTATCATCATGATTATCATTATTATCATCATTATTGCAGTTATAATGATTATCATGCTAATTATTATAGCTATTTTCATCATCATAACTATTTTTATGATGATAATAGCAATAATGATAATTTTAGAAATAATAATGACAATAGTAATAATTGTAATGACAATGATAATGATATTATTATTTCTATTGTCATTATTAGCCTGAAAATTATTGGAATAGAATTAATTATTGCTGTAATTGCAGTAATTATCAAAATTATCATTATAATTATGATTTTATCATTATTATCATTATTATTGTCATTATCATTGTCATTATCATCATAATTATCATTATTGCATATAATGAAGGAATTATCATGAAAATCATCACAATTACCTGAATTAATGTTAAAATCCTCATACTCACCAATAATGATAATACCAATAATGATAATTTTAGAAATAATAATGAGAATAATAATAATTATAATGATAATGATATTATTATTTCTATTGTCTTTTATTAGTCTGAAAATTATTGGAGTAGAGTTGATTATTGCTATTATTGCAGTAATTATCAAAATTATCATTATAATTATGATTTTATCATTATTATCATTATTGTTGTCATTATCATTGTCATTATCAGCATAATTATCATCATTATTGCATATAATGAAGGAATTATCATGAAAACCATCACAATTACCTGAATTGATTTTAAAATCCTCATAAATACCAATAAAAAGCGAAAAGTTTTTTTTTCCACGTTTCTCTCAAAAGGCTAGATTTTTCCCTTTTTTTCGACTTTTGGGATTTTATTACTTTTGGCCTTTATTTCATTATAAATGGACTGGATAATAATTATTATCCTCATTATTATCATTACTGTCATTACTCTTATGATTATTATCATTATAGTCATTATCATCATGATTATCATCATTATTATCATCATTATTGCAGTTATAACGATTATTATGGTCATTATTATAGCTATTTTCATCATCATAACTATTTTTATATTGATAATAGCAATAATGATAATTTTAGAAATAATAATGACAATAGTAATAATCATAATGACAATAATAATGATATTATTATTTCTATTGTCATTATTAGTCTGAAAATTATTGGAATAGAGTTGATTATTGCTATTATTGCAATAATTATCAAATTTATCATTATAATTATGATTTTATCATTATTATCATTATTATTGTCATTATCATTGTCATTATCATCATAATTATCATTATTGCATATAATGAAGGAATTATGAAAATCATCACAATTACCTGAATTAATGTTAAAATCCTCATAATTACCAATAAAAAGCGAAAAAGTTTTTTTCGACGTTTCTCTCAAAAGGCTGTAATAGGCTAGATTTTGTCGTTTTTTCGACTTCTGGGATTCTCTTACTTTTGGCCTTTATTTCATTATAAATGGACTGGACAATAATTATTATCATTATTATCATTACTGCCATTATTCTTATGATTATTATCATTATAGTTATTATCATCATGATTATCATCATTTTTATCATCATTATTGCAGTTATGATGATTATTATGCTAATTATTATAGCTATTTTCATCATCATAACAATTTTTATAATGATAATAGCAATAATGATAATTTTAGAAATAATAATGACAATAGTAATAATCATAATGACAATGGTAATGATGTTATTATTATTCTATTGTCTTTTATTAGTCTGAAAATTATTGGAGTAGAGTTGATTATTGCTATTATTGCAGTAATTATCAAAATTATCATTATAATTATGATTTTATCATTATTATCATTATTATTGTCATTATCATTGTCATTATCATAATTATCATCATTATTGCATATAATGAAGGAATTATCATGAAAATTATTAAAATTACCTGAATTAATGTTAAAATCCTCATAATTACCAATAAAAAGCCAAAAGGGTTTTTTTCGACGTTTCTCTCAAAAGGCTAGATTTTTCCGTTTTTTTCGACTTTGGGGATTTTATTACTTTTGGCCTTTATTTCATTATAAATGGACTGGATAATAATTATTATGAACATTATTATCATTACTGTCATTATTCTTATGATTATTATCATTATAGTCATTATCATCATGATTATCATCATCATCATTATTGCAATTATTATGATTATTATGCTAATTATTATAGCTATTTTCATCATCATAACTATTTTTATAATGATAATAGCAATAATGGTAATTTTAGAAATAATAATGACAATAGTAATAATCATAATGACAATGATAATGGTATTATTATTTCTATTGTCATTATTAGTCTGAAAACTATTGGAATAGAGTTGATTATTGCTATTATTGCAGTAATTATCAAAATTATCATTATAATTATGATTTTATCATTATTATCATTATTATTATCATTATTATTGTCATTATCTTTGTCATTATCATCATAATTATCATTATTGCATATAATGAAGGAAAATCATCACAATTACCTGAATTAATGTTAAAATCCTCATAACTACAAATAAAAAGGGAAAAAGGGTTTCTAATACGCTAGATTTTGCCGTTTTTTTTCGATTTCTGGGATTTTATTACTTTTGGCCTTTATTTCATTATAAATGGACTGGATAATAATTATTATCATCATTATTATCATTACTGTCATTATTCTTATTATTATTATCATTATAGTCATTATCATCTTGATTATCATCATTATTATCATCATTATTGTAGTTATAATGATTATTATACTAATCATTATAGCTATTTTCATCATCATAACTATTTTTATAATGATAATAGCAATGCAACCAGGCGCTAGCCAGCGTCTAGTACTTACTCATATATATATACATATTAGGTGCCGTGGAACTTCCAGCTGTGAAGCGGAGACATGCAATAAACTTCATGACCAGTGCTCATAGAAAAAAACAAGCATTTTCCTTCTTCTTTAATCCAACTAAACTGGTATCTCCTTTGAACAAAGCAGTTCTTCCAACATCAAAATCATACGTTTCGAGTGTTCAACACTCACCTTCAGTGTTGACAAGAAAGGATTTAAGGAACATTATCCTTCAGTTTACAAAAACATATTTACAAAACAGTTAAGATAAATCATATCACTAATTGTATTAATAAGACATGAAAAGGGGGATACGAATTACTCATATCAAGACTTTACATTACATATCGAGATAAGAAAATGTTAGGGTTTATGAAAAGTTATTATATAGATTAATACAACAAGTTGAACAGTTCATGTTTGACCTTGAAATCAATTAACAATATTAAACATGTCAAGAGAACTATACTCTAAACGAATTGGAAAAGTAATTTAGTATTGAAAATTTTCTAGACTATAAAAGCCATCATGTAAATATGACAAAACATGCCATTCAAGATAACGTAAATACCGTCAATACAATACATTACTGAATTGCAATAGATTATTATGACTGAAACAGATTCTAGGGAAACATTGGTATTCAAGCTAATTACTTGCTTATAAGGTTAAGACTTTGAGTAAACTATGACAAAAAAACAAGTCAAGAAATTCATAAAATCATTCAAATCAAAATAACACATTATTGAATACAATGCATCATTACAATTGAAACATATTATAATGAAACTTTTGTAATGACGTGACATTTAATGTAGAAAACTTGAGCTGAAATGGGACGAAATTACGATCAAAGCCCCTGGCGTCATCAAGGCAAAACCGGCAAGATCAAACTCGGCAAATTCTATATATAAACCTTGAATATGGGAATTTTACACACTTATCTCGAAACTAGGGATGTTAATTAATACATTGGTAACAATAATACAGAATACTAACCATAATTATTACTAAAAAACTACTGAGAGAGCTGGTCAGTAACGATCCTTGTCTAAACTCAATGAAGAAAGGCCTCTGAGCGGGCAAATGACAAGAGCGCTCCAGCCTGCACAAAATGTCCGAAAAGGTAAACTTGAGTGAACAATTCTTGGGGGACTATTTTAAAATTTCAATATCAATGGAGGAGAGATATTCATTTAAGTTTGGTTTTAATGTCCAAATCCAAATGCTTTCCAAAATGTTAAGGTCTAAATCACATTGGGACGAGTCAAGAATTTCAAAATTGTTATAAGAGAAAGGAGTGATGCCTGATTGA
>NC_091552.1:25458341-25478341 GCF_042767895.1 Penaeus vannamei
CGCCCTAATCACCCCTAATATAGTAATTATAATAATCATTATCTTAATTATTAATGTCATTTTCATCATTATAATTATTTTAATAATGATAATGACAATAATGATAATTCTGGAAACGATAACAACAATAATAAGGATTATAATAACAATAAAAGCCGTGTTATAATTACTTTAATATTCAGGTCCAGTGATCATATTAAATTGTTTTTAAATTATCTAAATGATAAACACCCTAATATAAAATTTACTCATGAAGTGGAATCTAATGGCAGTCTACCGTTTTTGGATATTAACATTTCTCGTGACAATAATTATTTTACTACATCAGTGTACAGGAAACCAACTGGCCTCACTACAAAATTCAGTTCTTACATTCCCATTAAATATAAAAGCAACCTAGTTTCAATTTTAATATATAGGGCCTTTAAGATATCCAAGAATTATCACATTTTCCACCAAGAGGTTGAATTTATCATCAGCATCCTTAAATCAAATAGTCTCCCTCTAAATTTCATTTTTAATATAATCAGGAAAACTGTTGATAAACTAGTCTCACCACAGTCTACCCCCTATCTGTCTCAAAGGATATAATATACATGAAATTGCCATATCTGGGTTCTTTAAGTCATAGCCTTGGGAGAAAATTATGTAGGATTGTCCATAATAATTACAGAACTGTAAAACTGAAAATTGTATACACAACCTCCACAAATATTGGTATTTTTTTCAAATTCAAAGACAGAATACCCACTCCTCTATGCTCTTCCATTGTATATAAGTTCTCGTGTGATAACTGTAATGCTATCTATGTGGGTAAAACAACCCGTAATTTGTTTATGCGCATGGAAGACCATACAGGTTTCTCATACAGAAATAAGAATTTAAAGCTCTCAAGCCCTACTAAGTCTTCAATCAGGCATCACTCCTTTCTCTTATAACAATTTTGAAATTCTTGACTCGTCCCAATGTGATTTAGACCTCGACATTTTGGAAAGCTTTTGGATTTGGACATTAAAACCAAACTTAAATTAATATCTCTCCTCCACTGATATTGAAATTTTAAAATAGTCCCCCTAGAATTGTTCACTCAAGTTTTCCTTTTCGGACATTTTGTGCAGGCTGGAGCGCTCTTGTCATTTGCCCGCTCAGTGGCCTGTCTTCCTTCATTGAGTTTAGACATGGATCGTTACTGACCAGCTCTCTCAGTAGTGTTTTAGCAATAATTATGGTTAGTTTTCTGTATTATTGTTACCAATGTATTAACTAACATCCCTAGTTTCGAGATAAGTGTGTAAAATTCCCATATTCAAGGTTTATATATAGTATTTGCCGAGTTTGATCTTGACGGTTTTGCCTTGATGACGCCAGGGGCTTTGATCGTAATTTCGTCCCATTTCAGCTCAAGTTTTCTCCATTAAATGTCACGTCATTACAAAAGTTTCATTATAATATGTTCCAATTGTAATGATGTATTGTATTCAATAATGTGTTATTTTGATTTGAATGATTTTATGAATTTCCTGACTTGCGTTTTTTTTTGTCATAGTTTACTCAATGTCTAAACCTTATAACCTAGTAATTTCCCTGAATACCAATATTTCCCTAGAATGTGTTTCAGTCATAATAATATATTGCAATTCAGTAATGTATTGTATCAAAATTAATGGTATTTACGTCATCTTGAATGGCATGTTTTGTCATATTTACATGATGGCTTTTATAGTCTAGAAAATTTTCAATACTAAATGACTTTCCCAATTCATTTAGAGTATAATTCTCTTGACATGTTTAATATTGTTAATTGATTTCAATGTCAAACATGAACTATTCAACCTGTTGTATTAATCTATATAATTACTTTTCATAAACCCTTACATTTTCTTATCTCGATATGTAATGTAAAGTCTTGATACTAGTAATTCGTATCCCCCTTTTCATGTCTTGTTAATACTATTAGTGATATGATTTATCTTAACTGTTTTGTAAATATGTTTTTGTAAACTGAAGGATAATGTTCCTTATATCCTTTCTTGTCATCACTGAAGACGAGTGTTGAACACTCGAAACGTATGATTTTGATGTTGGAAGAACTGTTTTTGTTCAAAGGAGATGCCAGTTTAGTTGGATTAAAGAAGAAGGAAAATGCTTGTTTTTCTATTAACACTGCTCATGAAGTTTATTGCATGTCTCCGCTTCACAGCTGGAAGTTCCACGGCACCTAATATGTATATATATATGAGTAAGTACTAGACGCCGGCTAGCGCCTGGCTGCATTGCTATTATCGTTATAAAAATAGTTATGATGATGAAAATAGCTATAATGATTAGCATAATAATCATTATAACTGCAATAATGATGATAATAACGATAATCATGATGATAATGACTATAATGATGATAATTATTTTCCAGTCCATTTATAATGAAATAAAGTACGAAAGTAATAAAATCCCAGAAGTCGAAAAAACGGCAAAATCTAGCGTATTACAGCCTTTTGAGAGAAACATCGAAAAAATTTTAACATTAATTCAGGTAATTGTGATGATTTTCATGATAATTCCTTCATTATATGCAATGAGGATAATTATGATGAAAATAACAGTGATAATGACAATAATAATGATAAAATCATTTTGCAGAAAAACGGCAAAATCTAGCGTATTACAGCTTTTTGAGAGAAACGTCGAAAAAAAACCTTTTTCGCTTTTTATTGGTAATTGTGAGGATTTTGACATTAATTCAGGTAATTGTGAGGATTTTCATGATAATTCCTTCATTATAAGCAATAATGATGATAATTATGATGAAAATGGCAATGATAATGACAATAATAATGATAATAATGATAGAATCATGATTATAATTATAATTTTGATAATTACTGCAATAATAGCAATAATCAACTCTATTCCAATAATTATCAGACTAATAATGACAATAGAAATAATAACATCAATATCATTGTCAATATAATTATTGATATTGTCATTATTATTTCTAAAATTATCATTATTACTATCATCATTATAAAAATAGTTATGATGAAAATAGCTATAATAATTAGCATAATAATAATTATAACTGCAATAATGATGATAACCATGATAATAATGACTATAATGATAATAATCATAAGAATAATGACAGTAATGATAATAATGATGATGATAATTATTATCCAGTCCATTTATAATGAAATAAAGGCCAAAAGTAATAAAATCCCAGAAGTCGAAAAAACGGCAAAATCTAGCGTATTACAGCCGTTTGAGAGAAAAGTAAAAAAAAACCTTTTTCGCTTTTTATTGGTAATTAAGAGGATTTTAACATTAATTCAGGTAATTGTGACGATTTTTATGGTAATTCCTTCATTATATGCAATAATGATGATAATTATGATAATGACAATGATAATGACAATAATAATGATAATAATGATAAAATAATTGTAATGATAATTTTGATAATTACTGCAATAATAGTAATAATCAAATCTATTCCAATAATTTTCAGACTAATAATGACAATAGAAATAATAATATCATTATCCGTGTCATTATAATTATTACTATTGTCATTATTATTTCTTAAATTATCATTATTGCTATTATCATTAAAAAAATAGTTATGATGATGAAAATAGCTATAATAATTAGCATAATAATCATTATAACTGCAATAATGATGATAATATTGATGATAATCATGATGATAATTACTATAATGATAATAATCATAAGAATAATGACAGTAATGATCATAATGATGATAATAATTATTATCCAGTCCATTTATAATGAAATGAAGGCCAAAAGTAATAAAACCCCATAAGTCGATAAAACGGCAAAATCTAGCCTTGTGAAAGAAAGGTCGAAAAAAAACCTTTTTCGCTTTTTATTGGTAATTATGAGGATTTTAACATTAATTCAGGTAATTGTGATGCTTTTCATGATAATTCCTTCATTATATGCAATAATGGTGATAATTATGATGATAATGACAATGATAATGACAATGATAATGATAATAATAATAAAATCATATTATAATGATAATTTTGATAATTACTGCAATAATAGCAATAATCAACTCTATTCCAATAATGTTCAGACTTATAATGACAACAGAAATAATAATAACATCATTAGCATTGTCATTATAATTATTACTATTGTCCTTATTATTTCAAAAATTATCATTATTGCTATAATCATTATAAAAATAGTTATCATGATGAAAATAGCTATAATAATTAGCATAATAATCATTATAACTGCAATAATGATGATAATAATGATGATAATCATGGTGATAATGACTTTAATGATAATAATCATAAGAATAATGAAAGTAATGATAGTAATGGTGATAATTATTATCCAGTCCATTTATAATAAAATTAAGGCCAAAAGTAATAAAATCCCAAAAGTCGAAAACACGGCAAAATCTAGGGTGAGAGAAACGTCGAAAAAGCCTCTTTTCGCTTTTTATTGGTAATTATGAGGATTTTAACATTCATTCTGGTAATTGTGATGATTTTCATGATAATTCCTTCATAATATGCAATAATGATGATAATTATGATGATAATGACAATGATAATGACAATAATAATGATAATGATAAAATAATTGTAATGATAATTTTGATAATTACTGCAATAATGGTAATCAACTCTATTCCAATAATTTTCAAAATAATAATTACAATAGAAATAATAATAACATCATTATCCTTGTCTTTATAATTATTACTATTGTCATTATTATTTCTTAAATTATCATTATTGCTATTATCAATATAAAGATAGTTATGATGATGAAAAAATCTATAATAATTAGCATAATAATCATTATAACTGCAATAATGATGACAATATTGATGATAATCACGATGATAATGGCTATAATGATAATAATCATAATAATAATGACAGTAATGATAATGATAATAATTATTATCCAGTCCATTTATGAAATAAAGGCCAAAAGTAATAAAATCCCATAAGGGTGATTAGAGCGATAATGACAGTAATAATAATAATGATAATGATAATGACAATAATGATGATAATTATCATTATCATTATAAAGCCCATCTATAATGAGAAAAAGGCTAAAAGTAGAAAAATCCCAAAAGTCGAAAAACCGGCGAAATTTAGCCAAATACAGCCTTTGGAGAGATCAGTCGAAAATCCCCCTTTTTCGAGTTTAAAGGATGATTATGATGATCTTAGCAATAATTCTGCTAATTATGATGATTTTGATGATAACCCATCAATTATGACAATAATGACGATAATAATGATAATTATGAGAGTAATTAGGACAATAATTACACAATGATAATTATAATGATGATTTGCCTAATAATTGCAATAATAGCAATTATCAACACAATTCTAATGATTTTCCTAATAATAATAACGACAATGATAACAGAAATAATAATTAAAGTAATTATAACACGGCTTTTATTGTTATTATAATCCTTATTATTGTTGTTATTGTTTCCAGAATTACCATTTTTGTCATTATCATTATTAAAATAATTATAATGATGAAAATGACATTAATAATTAAGATAATGATTATTATAATTACTATATTAGGGGTGATTATGGCGATAATGACAGTAATGATAATAATGATGATTGATAATGACAATAATGATGATGATTATCATTACAAAGCCCATCTATAATGAGAAAAAGGCTAAAAGTAGAAAAATCCCAGAAGTCGAAAAACCGGCGAAATTTAGCCAAATACAGCCTTTAGAGAGAGGAGTCCAAAACCCCCTTTTTCGAGTTTAAAGTATGATCATGATGGTCTTAGCAATAATTCTGCTAATTATGATGATTTTGATGATAACCAAATGAATAATGACAATAATGACGATAATAATGATAATTAGGATAATAATTATGCTAATGTTTTGCCTAATAGCAATAATCAACACTATTCTAATGATTTTCCTAATAATAATAGCGACAATGATAACAGAAATAATAATAAAAGTATTTATAAAAGGGCTATTATTGTTATAATCCTTATTATTATTGTTATTATTTCCAGAATTATCGTTATTGTCATTATCATTATGAAAATGATTGTAATGATGAAAATGACATTAATAATTAAAAATAATGCTTATTATACTGACTATATTAAGGGTGCTTAGGGCGATAATGACAGCAATGATAATAATGATGATAATGACAATAATGATAATTATTATTATAAAGCCCATCTATAATGAGAAAAAGGCAAAAAGTAGAAAAATCCTATAAGTCGAAAAACAGGCGAAATTGAGCTAAATACAGCCTTTGGAGAGATGAGTCGAAAACCCCCCTTTTTCGAGTTTAAAGGATGATTATGATCATCTTACCAATAATTCTGCTAATTATGATGATTTTGATGATAACCCCATCAATAATGACAATAATGACGATAATAATGATAATTATGAGAGTAATAAGGACAATATTTATGATAATAATTATATAATGATTGACTAATAATTGCAATAATAGCAATAATTAACACTAATCTAATGATTTTGCTAATAATAATAACCACAATGATAACAGAAATCATAATAACTAATTATAACAGGGCTATTATTGTTATAATCCTTATTATTGTTGTTATTATTTCCATAATTATCATTATTGCCATTATCATTATTAAAATAATCATAATGATGAAAAAGACATTAATAATTAAGATAATGATTATTATAATGACTATATTAAGGGTGATTAGAGCGATAATGACAATAATGATAATAATGATGATAATGACAATAAAAATGATAATTATCATTATAAAGCCCATCTATAATGAGAAAAAGGCTAAACGTAGAAAAATCCCAAAAATCGAAAAACAGGCGAAATCTAGCGAAATACAGCCTTTGGAGAGACAAGTCGAAAACCCCCGTTTTTTCGAGTTTAAACGATGATCATGATGATCTTAGCAATAATTCTACTAATTATGATGATTTTGATGATAACCGAATCAATAATGACAATAATGACGATAATAATGATAATTATGAGACTAATTATGACAATAATTATACAATGATAATTATAATGATCATTTGCCTAATAATTGCAATAATAGCAATAATCAACACTATTCTAATGATTTTCCTAATAATAATAACGACAATGATAACAGAAATAATAATATAAGTAAGTATAACACAGCTATTATTGTTATTATAATCCGTATTATTGTTGTTATTATTTTCAGAATTATCATTATTGTCATTATCATTATTAAAATAATTATAATGATGAAAATGGCATTAATAATTAAGATAATGATTATTACAATGACTATATTAAGGGTGATTACGGCGATAATGATAGTAATGATAATAATGATGATGATAATGACAATAATGATGATTATCATTATAAAGCCCAGCTATAATGAGAAAAAGGCTAAAAGTAGAAAAATCCCAGAAGTCGAAAAACCGGCGAAATCTAGTCAAATACAGCCTTTCGAGAGATCAGTCGAAACCCCCCTTTTTCGAGTTTGAAGGATGATTATGATGATCTTAGTAATAATTCTGTTGATTATGATGATTTTGATGATAACCCCATCAATATTGACAATAATGACGAAAAAAATGATAATTATAAGAGTAATTAGGACAATAATTATACAATGATAATTATAATGATTTGTCTAATAATTGCAATAATAGCAATAATCAACACTATTCTAATGATTTTCCTAGTAACAATTACGAAAATGATAACAAATAATAAAAGTAATTATAACACGGATATTATTGTTATAATCCTTATTATTGTTGTTATTATTTCCATAATTATCATTATTGTCATTATCATTTTTAGAATAATTATAATGATAAATATGACATTAATAATTAAGATAATGATTATTATAATGACTATATTAAGGGTGATTAGAGCGATAATGACTAATGATAATAATGATGATAATGACAATAATGAGAATTTCATTAGAAAGGCCATCTATAATGAGAAAAAGGCTATAAGTAGAAAAATCCCAGAAGTCGAAAAACCGGCGAAATTAGCCAAATACAGCCTTTGGAGAGATAAGTCGAAAACCCCCCTTTTTCGAATTTAATGGATGATCATGATGGTCTTAGCAATAATTTTGCTAATTATGATGATTTTGATGATAACCCCATCAATAATGACAATAATGACGATAATAATGATAATTATGAGAGTAATTAGGACAATAATCATACAGTGATAATTATAATGATGATTTCCTTAATAATCACAATAATAGCAATAATCAACACTATTTTAATGATTTTCCTAATAATAATAACGACAATGATAACAGAAATAATGATAAAAGTAATTATAACACGGCTATTTTTTATTATAATCCTTGTTATTTTTCTTATTATTTCCAGAATTATCATTATTGTCATTATCATTATTAAAATAATTATAATCATTAATAATTAAGATAATGATTGTTATAATGACTATATGAAGGGTGATTAGGGCGATAATAACTGTAATGATAATAATGATGATGATAATGACAATAATGATAATTATCATTATAAAGCCCAACTATAATGAGAAAAAGGCTAAAAGTAGAAAAATCACAAAAGTCGAAAAACCAGCGAAATCTAGCCAAATACAGCCTTTAAAGAGATAAGCTGAAAACCCCCCTTAATCGAGTTTATAGGATGATCATGATGATCTAAGCAATAATTCTGCTTATTAGGATGATTTTGATGATAACCCCATATATAATGACAACATTGATGATAATAATGACAATTATCAGAGTAATAGGACAATAATTATGATAATAATTATACAATGATAATTATAATGATTTGCTTAATAACTGCAATAATAGCAATAATCAACACTATTCAAATGATCTTACTAATAATAATAACGACAGTGATAAAAGAAATAATAATAATAAAAGTAATTATAACACGAATATTATTGTTATTATAAACCTGATTATTGTTATTATTTCCAGTATTATCATTATTGTCATTATAATTATTAAAATAATTATAATGATTTAAGTGACATTAATGATTAAGATAATGATTATTAAAAGATGATTGGGGCGATAATGACAGTAATGATAAAAATGATGATGATAAGGACAATAATGATGATGATTATCATTATAAAGCCCATCTATAATGAGAAACAGGCTAAAAGTAGAAAAATCCCAAATTTCGAAAAACCGGCGAAATCGAGCGAAACACAGGCTTTGGAGAGATCAGTCGAAAACACCCCTTTTTCGATTTTAAAGGATGATTATGATGATCTTAGCAATAATTCTGCTAATCAGGATGATTTTAATGATATACCCATCAATAATGACAATAATGACGATAATAATGATAATTATGAGAGTAATTAGGACAATAATTATACAATGATAAATATAATTATTTGCCTAATAATTGCAATAATAGCAATAATCAACACTATTCTAATAATTTTCCTAATAATAATAACGACAACGATAACAGAAATAATAATAAAAGAAATTATAACACGGCTATTTTTGTTATTATAATCCTTATTATTGTTATTATTTCCAGAATTATAATTATTGTCATTATAATTATTAAAATAACAATAATGATGAAAGTGGCATTAATAATTAAGATAGTGATTATTATAATGACTATATTAAGTGTGATTAGGGCGATAATGACAGTAATGATAATAATGATGATGATAATGACAATAATGATGATAATTATCATTATAAAGCCCATCTATAACGAGAAAAAGGCTAAAAGTAGAAAAATCCCAAATATCGAAAAACAGGCGAAATCTAGCGAAATCTAGAGAAATACAGCTAGATTTCGCCGGTTTTTCGACATTTGGGATTTTTCTACTTTTATCCTGTTTCTCATTATAGATGGGCTTTATAATGATAATTATCATCATTATTCTCATTATCATCATCATTATCATTACTGTCATTATCACCCTAGTCACCCTTAATTAATATAGTTATCATAAAAATAATTATCTTAATTATTAATGTAATTTTCATCATTATAATTATTTTAATAATGATAATGACAATAATGATAATTCTGGAAATAGGAACAACAATAATAAGGATTATAACAATAATAGCCGTGTTATAATTATTTTTATTATTATTTGTTATTATTGCCGTTATTATTATTAGGGAAATCATTAGACCAGTGTTGATTATTGCTGCTATTGCAATTATTAGGCATATTATCATTATAATTATCATTGTATAATTATTATCATAATTATTGTCCTAATTACTCTCATAATTACCATTATTATCGTCATTATTGATGGGGTTATCATCAAAATCGTCATAATTAGCAGAATTATTGCTAAGATCATCATCCTTTAAACTTGAAAAAGGGGGGTTTTCGTATCTCTCCAAAGGCTGTATTTGGCTAGATTTCGCCGGTTTTTCGACTTTTGGGATTTTTCTACTTTTAGCCTTTTTCTCATTATAGATGGGCTTTATAATGATAATTATCATTATTATTATTACTGTCATTATCGCCCTATTCACCCTTAATATAGTCATTATAATAATCATTATCTTAATTATTAATGCCATTTTCATAATTATAATTATTTTAATAATGATAATGACAATAATGATAATTCTGAAAATAATAACAACAATAATAAGGATTATAATAACAATAACAGCCGTGTTATAATTACTTTTATTATTATTTCTGTTATCATTGTCGTTATCATTATTAGGAAAATCATTAGAATAGTGTTGATTATTGCTATTATTGCAATTATTAGGCAAATCATCATTATAATTATCATTGTATAATTATTATCATAATTATTGTCCTAATTACTCTCATAATTGTCATTATTATCATCATTAATGTCTTTATTGATGGGGTTATCATCAAAATCATCATAATTTGCAGAATTATTGCTAAGATCATGATCATCCTTTAAACTCGAAAAATGGGGGTTTTCGACTCATCTCTCAAAAGGCATTATTTGCTAGATTTCGACGTTTGGGATTTTTATACTTTTAGCTTTTTTCTCATTATAGATGGGCTTTATAATGATAATTCTCATCATTATTATCATTACTGTCATTATCGCCCTAATCACCCTTAATATAGTCATTATAATAATCATTATCTTAATCATTAATGCCAATTTCATCATTAGCAGAGTTATTGCTAAGATCATCATAATCATCCTTTAAACTGGAAAAAGTGGGGTTTTCGACTGATCTTTCCGAAGGATGTATTTCACTCAATTTCGCCGGTTTTTCGACATTTGGGATTTTTCTACTTTTAGCCTGCTTCTCATTATAGATGGGTGTTATAATGATAATTATCATCATTATTGTCATTATCATCATCATTATCATCATTATTGTCATTATCATCATTATCATTACTGTCATTATCACCCTAATCACCCTTAATATAGTCATCATAATAATAATTATCTTAATTATTAAAGTAATTTTCATCATTATAATTATTTTAATAATGATATTTACAATAATGATAATTCTGGAAATAGGAACAACAATAATAAGGATTATAATAATAATAGCCGTGTCATAATTACTTTTATTATTATTTCTGTTATCATTGTCGTAATTATAATTAGGAAAATCATTTGAATAGTGTTGATTATTGTTATTATTGCAATTATTAGGCAAATCATCATTATAATTATCATTGTATAATTATTGTCCTAATTACTCTCATAATTATCATTATTATCGTCATTATTGTCAATATTGATGGGGTTATCATCAAAATCATCATAATTAGCAGAATTATTGGTAAGATCATCATAATCATCATTTAAACTCGAAAAAAAAGGGTTTTCGACTGATCTCTCCAAAGGCTGTATTTCGCTAGATTTCGCCGGTTTTTCTACTTTTGGGATTTTTCTACTTTTAGCCTTTTTCTCATTATAGATGGGCTTTATAATGATAATCATCATCATTATTATCATTATTATTATTACTGTCATTATCGCCCTATTCACCCTTAATATAGTCATTATGATAATCATTATTTTAATTATTCATGCCATTTTCATCATTATAATTATTTTAATAATGATAATGACAATAATGATAATTCTGAAAATAATGGCAACAATAATACGGATTATAATAACAATAATAGCCGTGTTATACTTACTTTTATTATTATTTCTTTTATCATTGTCGTTATTATTTTTAGGAAAATCATTAGAATAGTGTTGATTATTGCTATTATTGCAATTATTAGGCAAATCATCATTATGATTTTAACATAAATTCAGGTAATTGTGATGATTTTTATGATAATTCCTTCATTATATGCAATAATGATGATAATTATTATGATAATGACAATGATAATGACAATAACAATGATGATAATGATAAAATCATAATCATAATGATAATTTTGATAATTACTGCAATAATAGCAATAATCAACTCTATTCCAATAATTTTAAGATTAATAATGACAATAGAAATAATTATAACATCATTATCATTGTAATTATAAATATTACTATTGTCATTATTATTTCTAAATTTATTATTATTGCTATTATCATTATAAGAATAGTTATGATGAAGAAAATAGCCATAATAATTAGCATAATAATCATTATAACTACAATAATGATGATAATAATGATGATAATGACTATAATGATAATAATCGTAAGAATAATGAAAGTAATGATAGTAATGATGATAATAATTATTATCCAGTCCATTTACTATGAAATAAAGGCCAAAAGTAATTAAATCCCATAAGTCGAAAAAACGGCAAAATCTAGCGTAATTTTGTGAGAAAAACGTCGAAAAAAAATCTTTTTCACTTTTTATTTGTAATTATGAGGATTTTAACATTAACTCAGGTAATTGTGATGATTTTCATGACAATTCCTTCATTATATGCAATAATGATGAAAATTATGATGATAATGACAATGATAATGATAATAATGATAATAATGATAAAATCATAATTATTATGATAATTTTCATAATTACTGCAATAATAGCAATAATCAACTCTATTCCAATAATTTCCATACTAATAATGACAACAGTTATAATAATATCATTATCATTGTCATTATATATATTACTATTGTCATTATTATTTCTCAAATTATCATTATTGCTATTTTCATTATAGAAATAGTTCTGATGATGAAAATAGCTATAATAATTAGCATAAAAATCAATATAACTGCAATAAGTATTATAATATTGATGGTAATCATGATGATAATGGCTATAATGATAATAATCATAAGAATAATGACAGTAAAGATAATAATGATGATAATAATTATTACCCAGTCCATTTATAATGAAATAAAGGCCAAAAGTAATAAAATCCAAAAAGTCGAAAAACGGTAAAATGTAGCCTATTACAGCCTTTTGAGAGAAACGTCTAAAAAAACTTTTTTTCGCTTTTTATTTGCAATTATGAGGATTTTAACATTAATTCAGGTAATTGTTATGATTTTCATTATAATTCCTTTATTATATGCAATAATGATGATAATTATGATGATAATGACAATAATAATGATGATAATGATAAAATCATAATTATAGTGATAATATTGATGATTACTGCAATAATAGCAATAATCAACTCTATTCCAATAATTTTCAGACTAATAATGACAATAGAAATCATAATAACATCATTATCATTGCCATTATAATTTCTAAATTATCATTATTGCTAGTATCATTATAAAAATAGTTATTATGATGAAAATAGCTATAAGAATTAGCATAATAATCATTATAACTGCAATAATGATAATAATGATGATAATCATGATGATAATGACTATAATGATAATCATAAGAAGAATGACAGTAATGATAATAATAATAATTATTATCCAGTCCATTTATAATGAAATAAAGGCCAAAAGTAATAAAAGTCGAAAAAAGGTCAAAATCTAGCGTATTACAGCCTTTTGAGAAAAAACATCGAAAAAAAACTTTCTAGCTTTTTATTGGTAATTATGAGGATTTTAACATTAATTCAGGTAATTGTGATGATTTTCATGATAATTCCTTCATTATATGCAATAATGATGATAATTATGATGATAATGAAAATCATAATTACAATAATAATGATAATGATAAAATCATTATCATAATGATATATATTTTTTAAATTACTGCAATAATAGCAATAATCATCTCTATTCCAATATTTTTCAGACTAATAATGACAATAGAAATAATAATAACATCATTATCATTGTCATTATTATTATTACTATTGTCATTATTATATCTAAAATTATCATTATTGCTATTATCACTATAAAAATAGATATGATGATGAAAATAGCTATGATAATAAGCATAATAATCATTATAACTGTAATAATGATGATAATGATGATGATAATGATGATAATCATGATGATAATGACTATAATGATAATAATCATAAGAATAATGACAGTAATGATAATAATGATGATAATTATTATCCAGTCCATTTCTAATGAAATAAAGGCCAAAAGTAATAAAATTCCAGTAGTCGAAAAATAGCAAAATCTAGCGTATTACAGCCTTTTGAGAGAAACGTCGAAAAAAAACTTTTTTGCTTTTTCTTGGTAATTATGAGGATTTTAACATTAATTTAAGTAATTGTGATGATTTTCATGATAATTTATTATATGCAATAATGATGATAATTATGATGATAATGACAATGATAATGCCAATAATAATGATAATAATGATAAAGTTATAAATTATAATGATAATTTTGATAATTACTGCAGTAATAGCAATAATCAACTCTATTCCAATAATTTTCAGACTAATAATGACAATAGATATAATAATATCATTGTCATTATTAATATTACTATTGTCATTATTATTTCTAAAATTATCATTATTGCTATTATCATTATGAAAATAGTTATGATGCTGAAAATAGCTGTAATAATTAGCAAAATAATAATTATAACTGCAATAATGATGATAATAATGATGATTATCATGATGATAATGACTATAATGATAATAATTATAAGAATAATTACAGCAATAATAATAATGATGAAAATAATTATTATCCAGTCTATTTATTATGAAATAAAGGCCAGAAGTAATAAAATCCCATTAGTAGAAAAAAACGGCAAAATCTAGCGTATTGCAGCCTTGTGAGAGAAACGTCGAAAAAACCCTTTTTCGCTTTTTATTTGTAATTATGAGGATTCTATCATTAATTCAGGTAATTGTGATGATTTTCAAGATAATTCCTTCATTATATGCAATAATGATGATAATTATGATGATAATGACAATGATAATGACAATGATAATGATAATGATAAAATCATTAATATAATGATATTTTTGATAATTACTGCAATAATAGCAATAATCAACTCTTGTGATTATTATCATTATAGTCATTATCATCGTGATTATCATCATTATCATCATTTTTGCAGTTATAATGATTATTATGCTAATTATTATAGCTATTTTCATCATCATAACTATTTTTATAATGATAATAGCAATAATGATAATTTTAAAAATAATAATGACAATAGTAATAATTATAATGACAATGATAATGATGTTATTATTATTTCTATTGTCATTATTAGTCAGAAAATTATTGGAATATAGTTGATTATTGCTATTATTGCAGTAATTATCAAAATTATCATTATAATTATAATTTTATCATTATCATAATTATTACTGTAATTATCATTGTCCATATCATCATAATTATCATCATTATTGCATATAATGAAGGAATTATTATGAAAATCATCACAATTACCTGAATTAATGTTAAAATCCTCATAATTACCAATAAAAAGCGAAAAAGGGTTTTCTTCGACGTTTCTCCCAAAAGGCTCGAATTTGCCGTTTTTCGCCTTTTGGGATTGTATTACTTTTCGCCTTCATTTCATAATAAATGGACTGGATAATAATTATAATCATCATTATTATCATTACTGTCATTCTTCTTATGATTATTATCATTATAGTCATTATCATCATGATTATCATCATTATTATCATCATTATTGCAGTTATAATGATTATTATGCTAATTCATACAGCTATTTTCATCATCATAACTATTTTAATAATGATAATAGCAATAATGATGATTTTAGAAATAATAATGACAAAAGTAATAATTATAATGACAATGATAATGATGTTATTATTATTTCTATTGTCTATATTAGTCAGAAAATTATTGGAATAGAGTTGATTATTGCTATTATTGCAGTAATTATCAAAATTATCATTATGATTATGAATTTCGCTTTTTATTTGTAATTATGAGGATTCTATCATTAATTCAGGTAATTGTGATGATTTTCATGATAATTCCTTCATTATATGCAAAAATGATGATTATGATGATAATGACAATGATAATGACAATAATAATGATAATAATGATAAAATCATAATTATAAAGATATTTTTGATAATTACTCCAATAATAAACTTTATTCCAACAATTTTCCGACTAATAATGACAATAGAAATAATAATAACTTCATTATCATTGTCATTGTAATCTAGCGTATCACAGCCTTTTGAGAGAAACGTCGAAAAAGAAACCTTTTCGCTTTTTATTGGTAATTATGAGGATTCTAACATTAATTCAGGTAATTGTGATGATTTTTATGATAATTCTTTCGTTATATGCAATAATTATGATAATTATGATGATAATGACAATGATAATGACAATAATAATGATGATAATGATAAAATCATAATTATAATGATAATTTGATAATTACTGCAATAATAGCAAAAATGAATTAGTGTTAAAATCATCATAATTACCACTGAAAAGCGAGAATTTTTTTTTTCGACGTTTTTTCGGCATTTGGGATTTTATTACTTTTAGCCTTTATTTCTTTATAAATGGACTGAATAATTATTATCATCATTATTATCATTATTGTCATTGGTTTTATGATTACTATCATCATTATTATCATTATTGTCATTGTTTTTATGATTACTATCATTATAGTCATTATCATCATAATTATCATTATTATCATCATTATTGCAGTTATAATTATTATGCTAATTATTATTGCTATTTTCATCATTACAACTATTTTTATAATGATAATAACAATAATGATAATTTTAGAAATAATAACAATAACAATAATTATGATAACAATTACAATAATGTTATTGCCATTATTAGTATGAAAATTATTGGAATAGAGTTAATTATTGCAATTATTGCAGTAATTATCAAAATTATTATTAAAATTATCATTTTATCCTTATTTTCTTTAATATCGTCCTTATCATCATTATCATCATTATTGTCAATAATAAAGGAATTATCATGAAAATCATCATAATTACCTGAGTTAATGTTAAAATTATCATAATTACCATTAAAAAGCGAAAAAGGTTTTTTTCGACGTTTTTCTCAGGCTACATTTTACTGCTTTTTCGACTTAAGGGATTTTATTACTTTTATCCTTTATTTCATTGTAAATGGACTGAATAATTATTATCATCATTATTATCATTATTGTCATTATTTTTATGATTACTATCATAATAGTCACTATCATCATAATTATCCTTATTATCATCATTATTGCAGTTATAATAATTATTATGCTAATTATTATTGCTATTTTCATCATTATAACTATTTTTATAATGATAATAACAATAATGATAATTTTAGATATAAGAATGACAATAATAATTATTATAATAACAATGATAATGATGTTATTATTATTTCTATTGCCATTATTAGTATGAAAATTATTGGAATTGAGTTAATTATTGCTATTATTGCAGTAATTATCAAAATTATCCTTTTAATTATCATTTTATCATTATTATCATGATTATTGTCATTATCATCATAGTTATCATCATTATTGTCAATAATAAAGGACTTATCATAAAAATCATCATAATTACCTGAATTAATGTTAAAATCATCAAAATTACCATTAAAAAGCGTTTTTTTCGAGGTTTCTCTCAAACTGCTGTAATATATTTTGCCGTTTTTTCGAATTTGTGGATTTTATTAATTGTCATTATTATTATCATTATTGCGGTTATGATAATTATTATGCTAATTATTATTGCAATTTTCATCACTATAACTATTTCTATAATGATAATAACAATAATAATAATTTTAGAAATAATAATGACAATAATAATAATCATAATAACAATGATAATGATGTTATTATTTCTATTACCATTATTAGTATGAGTTAATTATTGCTATTATTGCAGTAATTATCAAAATTATCATTGTAATTATCATATTATCATTATTATTATTATTGTCATTATCATCATAATTGTCATTATTATTGTCAATAATAAAGGAATTATCATGAAAATCATCATAATTACCTGAGTTAATGTTAAAATTATCCTAATTACCATTACAAACCGAAAAAGGCGTTTTTTCAACATTTCTCTCAAAAGGCTGTAATACGCTAGATTTTGCCGTTTTTTCGCCATTTGTGATTTTATTAATTTTAGCCTTTATTTCATTATAAATGGACTGAATAATTATTATTATCATCATTATTATCATTAATGTCATTATTTTTATGATTACTATCATTATAGTCATTATCATCATAATTATCATTATTATCATAATTATCATTATTATCATAATTATCATTATTATCATCACTATTGCAGTTATAATAATTATTATGCTAATTATTATTGCTATTTTCATCATTATAACTTATCCCTTCTAGCCAGATGTGTGCCAGTGGGAAAGAGGTTGGTATGGTCAGTTTGCTTTTGAGTATATGGGGTTTGGGGGGTTTGGGCTGATTCTTGTCAAGCTTCTAGGCCATCATCTAGGCCCTGTGTGGATGTGTGAGCTTCCTTTATGCTTTCATAGTTTGCGTCCTCAAGGTATTCTAGACGTTCCCATGTCCTCGTTGCCTGATGGTGGATTCTCATGTTTATTGGGTCTATTTTGTAAAGTGTGTGGAGTTCCCTGGTTGATGAGCGTGGGTTGGGCCACCTTATTCCTTTTGCCCATAGGATAGCTTTGTTCTGTATTGCCTGTAGTTTATACTATGATGATAGGGCCATCGTATTTAGAGGGACTGGTGGATATTCAAGTATTGGTCTGACTAGCATTTTGTACAAGTATATGTTTATATCTTCTGGGCATCCCGAGAATCTCTTCAGCTTTGCTAGTACGTTGTTGGCTATATTGATTCTCTCTTTGTGTGCTGCGATACCCGTGTTTGTTATTTTCAAGCCCAGAAGTTTCCCTTCTTTTGTGAACCCCACATCTATGTTGGCAAGATCGGGGTTTCCAGGTTTTGTCCTGGCGGCAGGGATGATCAGAAATTTGTTTTTGTTTTTTATTTTCCATTCTTCGAATCTATTTATGGCCGCTATGGCTCTGTCTTTGGTGAGTCTAATAAATTGTTGTCTTGGTGAAGGATGAAAGATGATTTGCGTAATGTCGCCCGCATACATTATGTAATTGCTGTTTGTTGCAGGGGGGGGGGGGTGTAGGCGATGTATATATAATGAAGAGTGTGGGTGAAAGCACACTCCCCTGTGGAACTCCACTCAGTAGTGGGAATTCCTGCCCTTCTAATTGGCCAACTCTTAATTTAGCTTTCCTGTCTTGTAGGAAGTTACATAGTATCTTGGTTGGGGGCTGGGTAGGTTCAGGTGTTATATACACATATACATATATAAACATATACATATATATACAAATACACAGACACACACACACACACACACACACACACACACACACACACACACACACACACACACATATATATATATATATATATATATATCTTTGAAGAAAAATTGTATTAACTGTAGAAAATAAAGACAAATATTGGGGGGTATCATGTTTGTAAAAGAAAAAATGTTCCGTT
>NC_091552.1:25484074-25489074 GCF_042767895.1 Penaeus vannamei
AGGAGTTTGTGGGTGCCTGCAGGACCTTGGAAAGGAACTGTGCTGCCATTAGATCAATTCTAGTGTCCACGGACGGTAAATCAGCTTCCATGAGGAGGTTGATGACCTTTGTCCACTTAGGTGCACCTAGAATGATCCTGGCTGCTTCGTTTTGTATTGTTTCCAGTTTTTCTTTTAATGTTGTACTGGAAGCAATGAGGGCGACAAATGCATAGTCAATAATAGGACGGACAGCATGTACATAGAATGATCTTAGTACTTTGTGTCCTGCTCCTATGTGTCTCCCTGTCATGACTTTCATGACTGACAGTCTTTCCTTGGTTCTGTCACGCAGGTATTGGATCTCCTTTTTGAAAGTGAGTGTGTCCTGTCCATACACCAAGGTATAGGTAGTCCTTGACCCATTCCAGATCCATACCCTGCACAGTAAGTTTTTTGTTTCTGACATTAGTTCTCAGAGCCATTGCTTTGGATTTTGCTGCTGATATTTTGAGACCCGGCCTACAACACTCTTCAGATACCAGGTTCAGACAACGCTGAGCTCTAGTTAGGCAGTGATTGCCAGAGGCTATAATTGCCAAGTCATCTGCATAAGAGATGATTTTGCATCCCTCTGGCAGGTGAATGTCGAGTATGTTGGACATGAGGGTATTAAACTGGGCTGGACTGAGAACCCCTCCCTGAAGAGTTCCATTTTCAAGTTGCATGTGCTGTGAGAGGTGGCCTTGAAATCTGACATTTGCTGACCTATTTTTTAAATAGTCAGCTATCCAGGCCAAGAGTCTGCCTTTGACTCCTTTGTGGATTAAGGTCTCTTGAATGGCAAGCGGGCTTGCCAGTTCAAAAGCCTTCTCCAGGTCTAGGAAGACAACCACGGCAGGCGAGGTGCAGATTGTGCCTAAGAGTGTGGAAATGCTGTGTACAGTGCTCTTATCCCTTGTGAACCCGTGCAGGTGTTCATGAGGGGGACCCTTCTTGAGTATCTGTCGAGTACCATCTCAGCTGTTTTACCCAGGCAGCTGAGAAGAGGAATGGGGCGGTACTTGCCAGGTTACTTTGGTTTTGGGATGGGAACTATTGTGGCTTGTTTCCAGCTCTGGGGCACCGTGGCGGTTTGCCAGGATTTGTTGATAACCTGCAAGAATGCAAGTTCCCCTGCCAGGCCTAAATGCGAAATGATGGGGTGGGAGATCCCATCAGATCCCGGTGCTGATCCAGAGCTGGTTTTGTATGACTTTCTTAGTTCCCCAAGAGAGAACAAGGCACCCGTGTCATCGGATTCGAGTACCTTGTCTCTTATGAGAGCAAGTCTTTCTGGATTTAGGTTTTGTTGTTTTCTCTCATCATTGGAGGCAGGTTGTTGCTGCTTCTAGCTGAGAACTCAAGCACCCATCTGTTAGCCTCTGACTGTGGATCATGATGAGTGCATTTCGGGGCTTGGTGGCTTGTCGCTTGCTTGACCCGTTTCCACAACTCTGTAAGGCTGGTCTGGTGTCCAAAAGTCTGGCACCATTCCAGCCATTTTTCCTGCTTTACTCTGTTGGCAGTTTCCTTGGCGTCCGCAACAGCTTCCCTCAACAGGGCCAGATTGTCGGGAGTTCTTTGCCGTCGGAAATTTTTTCTGCACATATTAACCCTATGGTTGACCTCTTTGATATCGTCATTACAGTACCAGGCGTCTTTGAGTTCTGGACCATGGGCGAGTTTTGGGGATAGTTTGTAAGGCTGCCTGATTTATGGCCTGGATTAGCCTTGCCTCTAGCACATCCACGTTTTCATTATTGTTATTGGGTTCATTGTCTTTCAGACATCGAGCCAAGCCTTCTTAGAAGGCAAACCAGTTGGCCTTGTCAGTTTTCCATTTAGGAATGTGATGTGGTCTTTGGGCTGGACCTGCATCCATTAGGGTGGTGACTATGCCGTAGTGATCACTACTACCCGTATCATCGACACACCACCGAATTCTCTGCACCATTGTTGTAGTGACAAAGGTAAGGTCTAGGACCCCTCCCCTCGTGTGCGTTGGTTCTTTGGTGTTGAGAAGAGCGATCTCAGGGAACGTGTCAAGCACTTACGCTATATGCCTGCCGCGTTCGGCCTTTTGCGGGGATTCAGCATGGATATGTGTGCATTGAAATCTCCCCCTATGATCACTCGGTTTTGTGCTGCGGTGACACAGTCCTGGTTTAAATCTAAGCTCTCACACAGTGGTTTGCTATATACATTATATATTTTTAAAGGACCCCCAGGCAGCTGAATCTCAACAGCAAGAGATACAACGCCATGTCCACAGTGCGGCGGATTGGCTATTATGGAGCACAGGATTGCTTCTTTTACCAGGATCATCAGGCCTCTAGCACCATCCAGGTTTGGAGTGGTGAAGGCATGATATCCTGAGAAGCACACAGATCCCATAGTTAGTGTCTCCTGGAGCATGACGACGTCAATGCTCCTTGCTCGCACTATTGACCGGAGAAAGGAGTTCTTGCTTTTATAGCTGCAGATATTCCACTGCAGAATGCTCAGATTGTGACCCATGATGGTTACTCAGTGTCACTTGCTTCAGCTTCAGATGCCCCAGTGCTGGTGGCATCTGATAAATACAGATCCTCATTGATTGAGGATTGTACAACTTCCTCTAAGTGAGACACTCCGGTTAAGGGTCTACCGAGAGGTGTAGAGCCTAGGTTGGAAGTGCCACCTCGAGTCAGGGGATCAGACTTTGGCTGTACAGACTCGGCCTGCAGTGGGGGCTTCTGCTGCACAGTTTCAGTCTGTCCTGACAGACTAGCTGGGGTTTCACATGATGCTTCTCCCGAAGCTAGCCTACCAGGATATAGGGAGGGGAGTGCTGCTTTTTTTTCGGTTTGGAGGCTTCTAGCTTCTTTCCCTTCAGAGCTGCAACAGTTTGGGTCATAGCTGTCATGGCGACCTGGACTGCCTTCTCCGCCTCCTCACTGGTCCTCCCCAAGGCTGTTGCTACTGCAGAAACTACAGTAATCAACAGGAGAGTCATATCCTTCTTGTCAAAGAAGAGATTATCCTCTACTGGGGGGTCCTTTGCTGTGGCCTTTGAACCTTTTTTCCTTTTGTTCTTTTTCATTTTCTTGCTACTAGCAAGCTTTGGGAATTCCTCTCTGTTAGAGGTATCCGGCTTTGGCTGGGGGGTGTCTCCTTTCTCTTGGGAGGTCGGTGAGTCCTTTTCCTTTTATTTTGTCCCCAGACATAGGTGCCTGGGGGCACAGGGACAAAGGACATATTTTGGCTTGCTCCTGCTTTTCAATGACTGCCTGTTTCCTGACAGAGCAAACCAGGCTCCAGGCATGATGCTTCTTTGGACACTTGGCTGTTGTGTCCTGGCCATCTTTGTTTGCCTTGATGCACACTTCTGTTTTATGTGCCTTGCTGCATACACCACATATGGCTTTGGCCTTGCAGTTGGCCTGGTGATGCCCGAATTTCTGGCACGTAAAGCACCTCAAGGGCTCTGGCACATATGTCCTGAGCTTGTACGAGCTTCAGTTACCCAGATCAAGGGTGGTGATTGGGGCTCCCTTGAGGATGACCAGGACTTGCCTGGTTGGAGACTTCCTTTTAGTCATGCGGGAAGCCTCCAGCACTTGTGGGAGAGACTTGATCAACTCCACTTCAAACCCTAGTGGGTAACCAAGTAGCACCATCTTGGTCTTTTTCTCTTGGGACGTCAGTGGCGAGATACACTTTTCTCCCGTCTTTTAGCACCTTGATTTCCTGCAGGAAGTTCAGGGGGCCTTATCTTTGGGGACAATAATCATGCCCTCATCTCTACAGATTCGAATTGAAAGTCTGACTTGCCTTTCCTTCTCCAATTCCCTAACCAGTTGGTAAGCATTATCAAAGTCTTCAGGCTTTTTTGGTACCTTAAAATGCATTAGTCGATTTGGGGTGTGTTCAGACTCTTCTTCAGAGTCAGTTTCCACCCTTCGTCGCTTCACGCCTCCCCTTTGCAGGGGTTTAAGGCCTTTAGTAGTGGGGGCAGCTGGTTCAGCTTGAGCCCTTTCTTGACTTTGAGAATTCTGAGGGTAATTCAGATTTCTCTCAGTCTGGTGTGCATGGACACTTTGTTGGTGATTTTTCTGTCTTGTCTTTGCTCATTTCTGCAGGCCAGACACAATTGGCTTGTATTTTGCTTTTCTTTCGCTTCCCTGTAGCCTTGAAAGGTTTCAGGGTGACTGCCATGGCCTGGTTCATTTTGTGGTCATTGAAAGAGGGTAGGTCTGTTAGGCCCCTTTCGGGGGTCTATCCCTATTCCTACTCTCAGAGGTTGAGGTCCTATGAAGGGCCTCAGAATTTTCTGTTTCCTACACTCGACCCTTCAGCACTACAGGGTAGGAGATCCCCTGGGTGGGCTGAACTCGAAGTTTTGGTGTGGTAAACGCTCTGCACCCCAATCTTGCTACAAGGGAGGTGTGATCACGTCACCGCAGCCTAGGCGAATGTTGGAAACCAGAGTTTCCCGCAGGCCCAGGCTGCACCAGGAAGTGGGAAAGAGAGGGCGAGGGTCAGGCACCGAAAAGTCGCCATTGGTGCGAGGCCACTATGTCCAGGACCAGGGGGTCAGGTCCAGGTTTGCTACCTCACTCTCCAAGGGAGCGGTAAAGGGGCACTAACTACCAGAGAAAATTTTGTAGTGAAAGCAGGAACAAGCAAAAGCGCCGTAACAGCACTCAAAATGCAGTCCGCCAATTCAAATATGCAAATGAGTAAGTAAACGAGTCCGCGCCGTCTTGGAAGTGGTGGGAATTACCCGCATATATATACCCCTCGTTCCGCTAAGACAAGGCAGAGAGAGAGCGCGGCAAGGCAACTCCTGTATCTTCAACTGTTGTCCGAGTCCTGTCCTGTCCCACGACAATTGTTGTAAGCATGTGGGAAAATCTAATTATATATTTTTTATTTGAGATGAGTTCTTTAAAAGAAAATATACGTATCTTGACTTAATTCTTTTTCTTTTTACTACC
>NC_091552.1:25526689-25529189 GCF_042767895.1 Penaeus vannamei
ATGCGTGGGTGAATGTATAGGTAGACATATGTAGGTATTTATATGTGTATACGTAAAGGTATACGTATATAGGTGTGTGCAGGATGTAGGAAGGTGGATAAATAATTAAGTATATGTATGTAAGTACGTATGTATGTACGTAGAGGTAGTTATATGTAAAGCAAGTACAGATATATACACATATGTAAAGGGGGGGGGGGGCACTAGTGTATCCTGCAAATGTATGTGCTCATATACGGATGCGTGAGCACATGCAGGGATAGATACATGCGTATGTATAATGATAGGTAGGTTTGCGAAGTATGCAAAAAGGGGTGTTTACATATACACGAGTGAGTATACACTCATGTATACTCACTCACTTATCAATAACATATAACAAGCGCACAAACGGACAGGCGATGTGAACATATGACTAGGTCAGACTATGATGGACATGTATGTAGTTATTTATAACGTAAGAATAAGTATCCATATCCATAAGCATAGATACAAGAATAAATGTGTATGCTTGCATATGCATATGCGTGGGAATGAGCATATGCGTAGTACTTAGAGCATGTGCGGGAATGAATATGTCTGCATCAGGTGCACATACGCACAAATTAAGTTAATAAATAAAATAAAATAAAACATATATGCACTTCTGATAATTAAGCCCAGCTCACGGGAGTAGTGAGCAGGCCGTGCATTGCCGCTCCTAAGTCCACTCCAGGTAGGACCAAACGTGCTGGGGGGACTTATCAATGGCATTCCGGCTAAATTACTCCCCTCCCACCAAGATACACCTAAGCCAGTAGGTGGGAGGTAAATCGGCTGTCCACCTCCATGAACAAACGCATCCAGCCATGGCCCCCATTCCCCGGAGGCGAAGGAGCCCCTGGTTACGGCGGCGATCAGGATCGCTCCGGAGCAGGGGGTGCTAAAAATATCCGGGTAAAGACAGGCCGCCCCACGTTGATGAACCTTTGCACATACAATATAAGGACCATGAGAACTGAATCCGACTTACTAGCTTTACTAGAGGAACTCTCTTCCATTAAATGGGATGTAGTAGGACTCTGCGAAGTTAGAAGACTAGGTGAAGAGCAGAAGTTATTAAATGAGGGACACGTGCTCTATTGGAGAGGAAAACCTCTGGGTAGCAAACAGGAATTAGGGGTAGGATTCTTAATACACAAACGCTTAGAAAAGAACATCGTAGAATTCTATAGTGTCAGCGAAAGAGTGGCTTCTGTAACAATAAAACTAAACACTAGGTACAACTTAAAAATTATTCAAGTCTATGCTCCAACCTGCAGCCACAGTGATGAAGAAATAGAGAGCTTCTATGAAGATGTTCACTTAGCCAGCGAGAGAACAAAATCCCATTTCACAATAATTATGGGGGATTTTAATGCCAAAATAGGTAAAAAGACAGAGGGCGAAACCGCAGTAGGGAACCATGGAATAGGCACTAGGAATGAGAGGGGACAAATGCTAGTCGAATTTGCGGAGGCTCGATCACTCAGTATCATGAATACATTCTTCGAAAAAAGACTAGAACGGAAGTGGACATGGAAGTCGCCTTCTGACGTCAAAAACGAAATTGACTTCATAATTTCAAATAGGCGCGATATAATAAAAAATGTAGAGGTTATAAATAAAGTAAATGTAGGCAGCGACCATAGAATGGTGAGAGGCGAAATTAAAATACATCTCAGAAGGGAAAGGAACAAACTAATGAGTAAACCACAGCCAAACTTGGCTAACTTGAGGATCAGAGCAACAGAATTTAGCCTAAACATCCAAAACAGATATTCACTCCTCCGCGACGAAGATCTCAACATCGACCAAATCAATAAACAGTTCAATGACATAATAAAAGAAGCTGCACTTGAAGTAGGCGGAAAGAACGACAATCGAAGCTCCAGCAAGCTCTCGGTAGAAACTAAACAGCTTATGCAAAAACGTAGAGACATGAAAGTATCGTCAAATAGGGACAAGATAGAATTGGTTGAACTAACAAAGACCATAAATAAAAAGAAGAGGGAAGATGTACGGAAATTCAATACTCAAATAATAAATGAAGCAGTGATTTCAGGTACCAGCATGAAAGCAGCTAAAAGAAGACTAGGAATAGGGAGAAATCAAATGTATGCAATTAAGAAACCAGACGGAGAAGTAACACATAACAAGAATGAAATCATCAAAGTAGTGGAAGACTTTTACAGGGATCTATACAACTCAAACGAACAGCCACAAATAGAAGCAAACGCGGTAACTAGCGACGTACCTAATATCACAAAAGAAGAAATAAAAAGAGCACTTAAAGGCATGAAGAGAGGGAAAACACCAGGCGAAGACGGAATTAGTATAGACCTCATATTAGATGCAGGAGACATCGCAACAGTGAAACTAGCCAATCTTTTTAACAAATGTCTTCTCAGCGGAAAAACTCCGAAAGCCTGGAAAAATGCAACAATTATCTTGTTACACAAAAAAGGCGATAAAAAGGATT
>NC_091552.1:25534189-25539189 GCF_042767895.1 Penaeus vannamei
CTTGGGGTATGATCTCTTGTGTAACATGACTACAAATAGTGCCCCTGTGAAAGAAACATGGGAAAAGTATATTAAGATATTATACCGTCCAATAAATTTTATATGTTTTCATACCGATGCGCAGAGATGGCCCCATCGGCGTTTAAGCCTACTCTACCATTTGCTGTCCCCTTCTAAACAGAGGCATAGCTAGTTCGTTTTGGTGATGGGGTGTAATAAATCATTTGGAGTACAGTATATTGCAAATATCAAGAGACCTGAAAGGGTTAATGTATTTCAGTACAGGTTCATGTTAGTTTTAAAAACATTTTTGGTATCTACCCTGTATTAGTACACAAAACATTTAAGAATTCATAAAGATTTTTCATTTAAGGTATGATGTCCAAGTCAAAAGGCCCTATATTTGAAACTGGTGTTAAATTTCACCATTGTTTGACCTCTGGTGACCTTGACCTTTGGTTTGAGTAGTCATGCGTACATTCATCTTGTAGCCTACTTCCTAAGCTACAAAATGAGTGGCCATACATGACTATATGTAGTTTAGTTCAAAAGTTATTGCCATTCTAGTTTCCCCTACCCCCAGTTTTTTATGCATCCGAAGGTGCTGACTTTTCAGACAAAATAGACAAATGTTCCAGGAGACCCCCTACAAAAATCAAGTGAGTGATTTAGAGGCCTTGACAATTGGCCAGGTTCGCCGCGACAAGTGGCCAGACTGTAGTATATCAGAAAGCAATGTGGTAGGCGTGGCAAAGTTCATTCATTACTTTCGTAACTTAGTTGTTTATTGTTACTTATTGTTCATAGGGTAATTAATCTTGCCATGATTTTTATAGCATTTAATTATCTTTAGTTATTTTCATTTATAAAGATTATTAATTCTCATTTAATAGTAGAAGTTAACTACTTATCTTTTTCATATAAGTAAGATTTTTCAGGAGGCTCTAGGTTACATATAAACTATTTTTGTATGGTAGTAAAAAGAAAAAGAATTAAGTCAAGATACGTATATTTTCTTTTAAAGAACTCATCTCAAATAAAAAATATATAATTAGATTTTCCCACATGCTTACAACAATTGTCGTGGGACAGGACAGGACTCGGACAACAGTTGAAGATACAGGAGTTGCCTTGCCGCGCTCTCTCTCTGCCTTGTCTTAGCGGAACGAGGGGTATATATATGCGGGTAATTCCCACCACTTCTAAGACGGCGCGGACTCGTTTACTTACTCATTTGCATATTTGAATTGGCGGACTGCATTTTGAGTGCTGTTACGGCGCTTTTGCTTGTTCCTGCTTTCACTACAAAATTTTCTCTGGTAGTTAGTGCCCCTTTACCGCTCCCTTGGAGAGTGAGGTAGCAAACCTGGACCTGACCCCCTGGTCCTGGACATAGTGGCCTCGCACCAATGGCGACTTTTCGGTGCCTGACCCTCGCCCTCTCTTTCCCACTTCCTGGTGCAGCCTGGGCCTGCGGGAAACTCTGGTTTCCAACATTCGCCTAGGCTGCGGTGACGTGATCACACCTCCCTTGTAGCAAGATTGGGGTGCAGAGCGTTTACCACACCAAAACTTCGAGTTCAGCCCACCCAGGGGATCTCCTACCCTGTAGTGCTGAAGGGTCGAGTGTAGGAAACAGAAAATTCTGAGGCCCTTCATAGGACCTCAACCTCTGAGAGTAGGAATAGGGATAGACCCCCGAAAGGAGCCTAACAGACCTACCCTCTTTCAATGACCACAAAATGAACCAGGCCATGGCAGTCACCCTGAAACCTTTCAAGGCTACAGGGAAGCGAAAGAAAAGCAAAATACAAGCCAATTGTGTCTGGCCTGCAGAAATGAGCAAAGACAAGACAGAAAAATCACCAACAAAGTGTCCATGCACACCAGACTGAGAGAAATCTGAATTACCCTCAGAATTCTCAAAGTCAAGAAAGGGCTCAAGCTGAACCAGCTGCCCCCACTACTAAAGGCCTTAAACCCCTGCAAAGGGGAGGCGTGAAGCGACGAAGGGTGGAAACTGACTCTGAAGAAGAGTCTGAACACACCCCAAATCGACTAATGCATTTTAAGGTACCAAAAAAGCCTGAAGACTTTGATAATGCTTACCAACTGGTTAGGGAATTGGAGAAGGAAAGGCAAGTCAGACTTTCAATTCGAATCTGTAGAGATGAGGGCATGATTATTGTCCCCAAAGATAAGGCCCCCTGAACTTCCTGCAGGAAATCAAGGTGCTAAAAGACGGGAGAAAAGTGTATCTCGCCACTGACGTCCCAAGAGAAAAAGACCAAGATGGTGCTACTTGGTTACCCACTAGGGTTTGAAGTGGAGTTGATCAAGTCTCTCCCACAAGTGCTGGAGGCTTCCCGCATGACTAAAAGGAAGTCTCCAACCAGGCAAGTCCTGGTCATCCTCAAGGGAGCCCCAATCACCACCCTTGATCTGGGTAACTGAAGCTCGTACAAGCTCAGGACATATGTGCCAGAGCCCTTGAGGTGCTTTACGTGCCAGAAATTCGGGCATCACCAGGCCAATTGCAAGGCCAAAGCCATATGTGGTGTATGCAGCAAGGCACATAAAACAGAAGTGTGCATCAAGGCAAACAAAGATGGCCAGGACACAACAGCCAAGTGTCCAAAGAAGCATCATGCCTGGAGCCTGGTTTGCTCTGTCAGGAAACAGGCAGTCATTGAAAAGCAGGAGCAAGCCAAAATATGTCCTTTGTCCCTGTGCCCCCAGGCACCTATGTCTGGGGACAAAATAAAAGGAAAAGGACTCACCGACCTCCCAAGAGAAAGGAGACACCCCCCAGCCAAAGCCGGATACCTCTAACAGAGAGGAATTCCCAAAGCTTGCTAGTAGCAAGAAAATGAAAAAGAACAAAAGGAAAAAAGGTTCAAAGGCCACAGCAAAGGACCCCCCAGTAGAGGATAATCTCTTCTTTGACAAGAAGGATATGACTCTCCTGTTGATTACTGTAGTTTCTGCAGTAGCAACAGCCTTGGGGAGGACCAGTGAGGAGGCGGAGAAGGCAGTCCAGGTCGCCATGACAGCTATGACCCAAACTGTTGCAGCTCTGAAGGGAAAGAAGCTAGAAGCCTCCAAACCGAAAAAAAGCAGCACTCCCCTCCCTATATCCTGGTAGGCTAGCTTCGGGAGAAGCATCATGTGAAACCCCAGCTAGTCTGTCAGGACAGACTGAAACTGTGCAGCAGAAGCCCCCACTGCAGGCCGAGTCTGTACAGCCAAAGTCTGATCCCCTGACTCGAGGTGGCACTTCCAACCTAGGCTCTACACCTCTCGGTAGACCCTTAACCGGAGTGTCTCACTTAGAGGAAGTTGTACAATCCTCAATCAATGAGGATCTGTATTTATCAGATGCCACCAGCACTGGGGCATCTGAAGCTGAAGCAAGTGACACTGAGTAACCATCATGGGTCACAATCTGAGCATTCTGCAGTGGAATATCTGCAGCTATAAAAGCAAGAACTCCTTTCTCCGGTCAATAGTGCGAGCAAGGAGCATTGACGTCGTCATGCTCCAGGAGACACTAACTATGGGATCTGTGTGCTTCTCAGGATATCATGCCTTCACCACTCCAAACCTGGATGGTGCTAGAGGCCTGATGATCCTGGTAAAAGAAGCAATCCTGTGCTCCATAATAGCCAATCCGCCGCACTGTGGACATGGCGTTGTATCTCTTGCTGTTGAGATTCAGCTGCCTGGGGGTCCTTTAAAAATATATAATGTATATAGCAAACCACTGTGTGAGAGCTTAGATTTAAACCAGGACTGTGTCACCGCAGCACAAAACCGAGTGATCATAGGGGGAGATTTCAATGCACACATATCCATGCTGAATCCCCGCAAAAGGCCGAACGCGGCAGGCATATAGCGTAAGTGCTTGACACGTTCCCTGAGATCGCTCTTCTCAACACCAAAGAACCAACGCACACGAGGGGAGGGGTCCTAGACCTTACCTTTGTCACTACAACAATGGTGCAGAGAATTCGGTGGTGTGTCGATGATACGGGTAGTAGTGATCACTACGGCATAGTCACCACCCTAATGGATGCAGGTCCAGCCCAAAGACCACATCACATTCCTAAATGGAAAACTGACAAGGCCAACTGGTTTGCCTTCCAAGAAGGCTTGGCTCGATGTCTGAAAGACAATGAACCCAATAACAATAATGAAAACGTGGATGTGCTAGAGGCAAGGCTAATCCAGGCCATAAATCAGGCAGCCTTACAAACTATCCCCAAAACTCGCCCATGGTCCAGAACTCAAAGACGCCTGGTACTGTAATGACGATATCAAAGAGGTCAACCATAGGGTTAATATGTGCAGAAAAAATTTCCGACGGCAAAGAACTCCCGACAATCTGGCCCTGTTGAGGGAAGCTGTTGCGGACGCCAAGGAAACTGCCAACAGAGTAAAGCAGGAAAAATGGCTGGAATGGTGCCAGACTTTTGGACACCAGACCAGCCTTACAGAGTTGTGGAAACGGGTCAAGCAAGCGACAAGCCACCAAGCCCCGAAATGCACTCATCATGATCCACAGTCAGAGGCTAACAGATGGGTGCTTGAGTTCTCAGCTAGAAGCAGCAACAACCTGCCTCCAATGATGAGAGAAAACAACAAAACCTAAATCCAGAAAGACTTGCTCTCATAAGAGACAAGGTACTCGAATCCGATGACACGGGTGCCTTGTTCTCTCTTGGGGAACTAAGAAAGTCATACAAAACCAGCTCTGGATCAGCACCGGGATCTGATGGGATCTCCCACCCCATCATTTCGCATTTAGGCCTGGCAGGGGAACTTGCATTCTTGCAGGTTATCAACAAATCCTGGCAAACCGCCACGGTGCCCCAGAGCTGGAAACAAGCAACAATAGTTCCCATCCCAAAACCAAAGTAACCTGGCAAGTACCGCCCCATTCCTCTTCTCAGCTGCCTGGGTAAAACAGCTGAGATGGTACTCGACAGATACTCAAGAAG
>NC_091552.1:25556689-25564189 GCF_042767895.1 Penaeus vannamei
GGTTGATCTCCTTAGCTGCATTACCTGCATTGCTGTACCATGTCCAACAATGTGGGTCTGGGCGCTGGTACCAGGAGCCAGAAATCCTCAATTACTGGGATCTTGCAAAATCCAGGAAAAGGGAATTCTCGCAGACGGTATCAGCTCCTGAACCATGAGGACTGACTGACATCTCATAGCCAGCTCGATTGCAGCCAGATACTGCATTGAAGTCACCCAGAACAATATGAATATCTTGCCAGGGACAACTATCTGCCACAGATACAAGTTTGACGCAGAACATCTCTTTCACATCGAGTTTACAAACATCGGTAGGAGCGTACACAGCAATAAAAGACATGAAGCCAAAAGACAGCTTCAGTCTCATTACCATTATACGTTAACTGACTAGAGTGATTACCACCGAGGGCTGGAGCCTACTGGAGATAGCTATGGCTACTCCCTGAAGATGGTGGCCATCGCAGCGGCCTGACCAGTAATAGGTGTAGCCACCTACACTGATAGTGATGCTGCCAGGTCTTCTCACCTATGAGAGAGCAGCCACCCCAACTCTCAGCCTCCCCAGTTCCCTTGATAGTAGGGGCAACCCATCATCCTGACACAATAAGCGGATGTTCCAAGCCCCCACCCTGACTTCCCGCCTGAGGTTAACCCTCGGGCAGTCACTCTGGGTGGATGCCACCCCCGCCGACGCTGCCCCACATAAAAGGCGGCAGGCTGCGGGACCCATCATCCACCTGTGGAGTTCCCTAGGGCTTTGCCCCACAAACTTCATATCGAGCTGGCGGCTACCAGAACGCAGGCAGGATGAGGAGCTCCCGTTCCCATCCTGAGCCCCAGCAGCCACCCTCCCAGCAGGGCCCACAGCCCACCTCTTTTGCTGGGTAGGAGGGACATTTCCCCTCCCCCCAGCATTACCAATTATTCGAAACACTGCCGGTGGGTTATCCTCTAGGGGGAGGGGGACTGGCAAGGCCCACCTCCCCCGAGCCTCCCATTAACCCCAGGGGGCTTAGGGGCAGGAGTTAGTACAAGTAAATTCATCACTCTATTGTAATTATGTCAATAACGAAAAAGAACAGCAATAATGTTAATCCATGTTATTAAAGATGACAATGTTATACAAAATTTTACTGAAATTAAAAAAAAAAAAAAATGTGGAAAACAATTCCAAATAGCATCTAAGACAGGTCAAAAAGGTTAGAGATTGTCATCATTTAACTAGACCTGACCTAATTTGACCTGAACTACTAATTACTAACAATATTAATATAAAAATAGGAAGTAACGAGACACACGTTGTTGCATATATATATATATATATATATATATATATATATATATATATATATATATATATATATATATATATATATATATTCATATATATATGAAAAGAAAAGAAAATTTTAAAAATATGAAATGTAAACTAATATAACGAATCAGATATAACCCAGGGATTTACAAAGATAGGGATGGTAAGGAAGACAGGTCACTCGCGGTCAAAATATGGTCATTAAGGCAAGGGTTAGGTCAGATGAAGATTACATCTACCAAATTAGGTTGCGAGGGAGGGGAAATAGCAGGAGGGGGTTTAAGAGAGGGGGAAGGTAAGGGAAGAGGAAAAAATGTTTGTTTATAATTATATATATTTATGTTTATTATTTTTTAAATATCTAAGAATATGCCACAAATGCATAGTTCACCTAGCCAAAATGAAGGCACTGAACAATAATAGACAAAGTGAATGTTTATATAGTGTCGGTTATAATGACAATAAGAAAAGATGCCAATAATGTAGCAATACTTTATAACTCGTAGAAACTGATATTAAATTAAAGAAAAATTGCACGCTACAGTTTACCCACATAATAAAAGATCGAGAGAGATAGACAAGGAATCTATGCTTTAATTCTAGCATGATAAAGTTATATTGAGAAATAACACGTCAAAGAAATACCTCGCAAGTAAAATAAACTGACAAATAAAAAAGATGGTAGATAACAAAAAGAAAAGAAAATGCAATTTGCACAGACACATTAGATACTGGAAAAAATCACTGCACAAAAAAATGTACGGGATGCACACATGGGAGAAGAAAAGGGGAAGGAAAAGAAATGTCCATGGCGTACTTATATTTTTTCGGAGAGAGGAGGTGATCGAGCGGGTGCATCTTGGAGAAGGTTTCCCTTGACTTTGGTGTGTATGGAGACACAGTTCCTTTTTTGGTTAAGGAGGCTGGTAAGAAAGAAATGCGAAGCAGAATATAAGAAAGAGGGAACAAGAACGAAAAAGAGGGGAGGCAAGGGGTTGACAGGCGGGAGAAAATGGTATCCATGTTTCCATCACTCTAACCTCTGTTCTGGTGTTTTTTCTCTACTCGTGCTTCTCTCCCTTTATCCTCCCTCACTCCCTCCTTAACACCCTCCCTTTCTTTTTCCTCCATTCCACTCCCTCTCTCCCTCTTTCATATCCTCCTCCACTCCCTCTCTCTCTTCCTCCTACACTCCCCCCCTTCTCCTTCCTTCACTCCCTCCCTCTTTCCCTTATTCACTCCTTTCCTTTTTTTCCTTCACTCTCTCCCTCTCGACCTCTTTCACACCCTACCTCTCTTCCTCTCTTCATCTTTCACTCACTCGCTTCTCTCTCTGGGCTCTACAGTATCTCCTCCTTTTCCCTCTCCGCCTTCCCCCTCACCACAACCTTTCCCTTCTTCCCTCTCCCCCTCCTTTCTTTCGTCCTTTTCCCACTTCCAACTGGCCCTTCCCTCCTTCTCTCTCCCTCTCTCCTTGTCATCTTTACCTCTTTCCTCCTTTTTCCTCCCTCTGCCCTTTCCCACTTCCCTTTTTCTTTTTTCCTCCTTTCCTCTTCTCCCTTGGCCTCTCCCTCCTTCATTCCTCCCCTTCATTCCCTCAACAGACATCAAAAGAATTAGGACATTCTGAGAGGACTTTCTGAATATGAAAACCAAAATAAACTAGAAGGAATGGACACCCCGAAAATTCATACTGTTGTTTTCCAACAAAGGCCGCAAGGGCAGGCCTTGCAACAGTTTGGATGAGTTTCGCTTGATTTTGTTATTAATAAGATAGTTGAAGCCAGGCTACCAACAGATGATGCTTTTCAGCAACATGCACTCCGTGCAAAGTTCCAGACAATGGTGTAGTGCAGTAGCCATGTTCCCAAACCTGACGTGGGCTTCCCAATGGCATACGGTTGGGTAGAGCAAGGAGATAATCTGCAGTGTATTCAAAATTTGAACGAGTCGGCACCAAAAGAGCTCCGAATATTAACTCATCTTTACTGCCAAGGATATTTGGACAGATGGTGGAAAATGTGCTTGCGTCCAAGTTGGCCCGAAATGCACTGATGCATGTAACTGCCCTAACACTGTGGTCATATTGCAAGACGATGGGGGTTGGAATTGGGATGGGGATGGAGGTTAATACTAACATGCGGACAGAGCTAAAGGTATGATTCACACACACTGACATTGAGCAATGACTGTACAAGCATCGTAATGTTGGTTGGTTGTTACTTCATTACATGCAAACTTTCCGGAGGTAAGAGGTTAAAGTTCCATTCACTTCCACCATCTTATTCAATCGATTCGGATTCCTGACTACCTTAAAAGGAACTTTGCACTGAAACCGTAATTGTTTTGAGTTTATTGATAGTAGCTGTAATATGTCATCTAATTTTATAACCCTGCCTGTTTTTTTTTCGATCATAGTAATACTGTATAACCTTGCACATTCTTAAGTTCCATTAATGCCATTCGACAAGTGTCGTCTAACCTTTTCTGCAGATTGATAATGTATTTGTATGGTGTCCTCACTTCGGGCTCCTTCACCTCACCGTCAAATAATGTAACATTGTCTTTGGGCCTCTCACTGCATGTCCATAAGGCAACTCAAATGGCGAGAACTTTGTGCTTACCTATGGGAATTCTCAGTATCCAAAATGTAATGGTGATAAGTATCTATGTCACTCTTTAGGCTGTTCCACACACATCCTTTTCAGTTTATCATTATTTTCTACCAACCCATTACACAGCATAAGTCGTAGTAATGGAGTGTATGGACAACCTATAAAATTCCTGCATCATTCCCAAGGTAAAATGCGTTTTCCTGTCTGGGAGCACTTCCCCTGAAATGCCCACTCGGCTGAAAATATTTAGCTGATCTTCAGCCACGCACGTAGTGTCAATATTCTTTAGTGCCGCAGTTTCCGGGTATCTGGTCGCGAAGTCCAAGACCGTCGAGATGTGTCTTATACCGTCAAAAGATCGCGGATAAGTCGGTCCAACAGTATCAACAGCTTGTCGAGAAAAGACAATTACTTTCCGTAATTTTGCTCTTTATACTTTATCTTTATCAACAGTCCTCTGACGCACATCGCACGATCTGCAATATCGTTCAAGGTCCTTCGTTATACTGGGCCAGAAGAAAAATTCAATTGATCATTGTTTTATCTGTCACCAGATGACCTGTCATAATGCTTGAATGAACCTAGTCGAGTACGGCAGAGCGACACTGGGACTGAACAAGTTACTAGTTTTCTTCCTTCTGGAAATAACTCCTCGCTTTAGTATATGCATTGAAAATTCATTATTCTTTCTGTGATAAAATTGTTTACTTGCCTCTGCATGCTACTTTACTCCATCTAAGGTTTTGTCTTCTTGCTGTGCTTGCTTGATTGCCATATTCAACATGTTAGACACTGCCAATCTGGGCCACCGTTACGCGGCCAGGGCCCCAGGGCTCTGCCCCCCCCCCACCTCCCTGTCGGCGGTCCTGCTGGCATTACCTTAAGTTCTAGCTGTCTCCTTTCCTCCGTTTGCCTGTTACATGTCATTACAGCAAATGTGTTGGCTGACACAATCTTTTCCTGACCGATTACCAAGTCATGTATAAGATAAGGTATACAACCTGCCTTAGAGCTTATTCATTCCTGTATAAAAAGGCTATACTCTAATTTTATACCTGTCAGTTTATAATCGGACACCAAACTCTTCTTCACCAACATCGTAGGCCAGTGTTGCCCAAACATTTTCGCCTATTGTACCCTTTATTACCTTCTTGTACTGTTACGTACCTCCCCTCCACCGTGGCTAAACAAACTGTTTTAATTAGGATAAAACAAATGATATACTTATTATGAAAAGACTGCATTGCAGGAGTGGTCAATAAATTCGAATTTAATACACAGATAAAAAAATATGATTTAATATCAAAATACTTCAAAAATACATACACAACTTAATGTGAGATGTGAGGTGTGTGTGTTCCTTGTTTGTTCACGTACCCCTATGATCTATGTTGCGCACCCCCAGGGTATGCGGACCCCAGTTTGGACAACACTGCCAAAGGCCATTGTCCCTCACCACCGTCACGTTCAACTTTTTCCGATTTTGCGATGAGCAATTTTCTAGCTTTTCCTGATCCTCCGCATCACCCGAAATCCCTGTCCATGTACCTTTATCCAGCCGCGATCGTCAGTCCTCTCTACTGGGTCGACCTGTACAACTGTGCGACAAGGTCTAGATTAGTATTTATATAGCTCTTGCTCGGCGATGCTCTGCGCTTCCTGTGAGTTGCCGCCGCTGCCTCTTTCCTCATCGGCCCGGAAGTCGCTAACGTGCTAGCAACCTTACTTTTATTTGCATAGGGTCTGAAATAACAAACCTACGCCATGTGCCCACCCTTTTGACAAATACAATTTTCCTGGGGAAGTTTAAAGATAGTGTCTTTCGTAAAGTCCTGCCATTGCCTAATTTGCCTGACGCCGACGATATACTTGACACAGGTGCCTAGGGAGTTCTAAGGTTAAAATAACCATGAGCCTCGATATACCGATCTGCACCCTCTTCAAGATCCTATAGAGTCGCCAGTGAGCGTTCCTTAAAAAAACAATTTTAGATTTCGACCACAGGAGATAAACTGTTCCCTTGTCATTAAGACATTCAACGAATTACAGTTAGCGTTACGGTTTTCCTTTTCTATCCACCGTCCACACAATTTCGTCATCCTGGCACTCAACTGTTTGGCCGTCAACGAGAAAATCTAAAGTTTCCTTCAGCAGTGCTGTCAGAACCTCTTAGTAAATCTAATACATGCGTACTGTAAATCCGTGCATCAGCCTGGTTTGCACCGCGCACAGGTGGAAACCGCTCAAATCTTTGGAGATATGTACCAGTGTCATCTGCCTTTTCATTATTCATAATTATATTATGCGCACACATATATATCATCATCATCATGGGGGCTGACGCCGGCGGGGGCGCATAGCCGCATCCACCCTTCGCTTCCACGTACGAGAATCCCTCATGGCTAGACGCCAGGCAGGGACTCGGCCCATCTCTAGTTCTTCATGGCAGGTTTGGTCGATCTGCCCAAGCCATGACTTCCTCGGTCGTCCCACAGGCCTCCTCCACCCAGGGTTGTCTCGAACAGAGACGACCTGATGGGCAGGATCATCCTGAGGAAAGCGAGCCAGGTGGCCGTATAGCCTGAGTTGGCGATCACGGATTGTGCAGATAACAGGTCTTGTGCCAGTCTCACGGTGCAACCGTTGGTTGGACACGTGGTCCCGCCAACAGTACCCCATGATCTGGCGCAAGGACCTATTACAAAAGGCTTCAAGACGAGCCTCCAAGGCACAGGACAATGTCCAGGTTTCGCTACCGTATAGCAAAACTGGCATTATCAGGGCCTTGAAAACCCGTAGCTTGGTCCTTCTGCACAGGTACCGACATCTCCAAATACACTTGTTGAGAGAGTTCATGATCCCTGCTGCCAGGCCAATCCGTCTGCTGACTTCATGGTCCGACAGCCCAGAGTTATGAACTACACTACCAAGGTATGTAAAGCTCTCTGTGACTTCAATGTCCTCGCCGCAAGCACGTACCGACTGAACAGGTTCTCCTAACAGGTCCCCAAATTCCTGGACCTTGGTCTTGGTCCAGGAGACCTCTAGACCCAGGGGCTTCGCTTCATTGCTAAATGCATCGACAGCCGCCACTAGGGTTTCCAAAGACTCAGATAGAATGGCAACGTCATCAGCAAAGTCAAGGTCTGTAACCTTGATATTGCCCAGCGTTGCCCCACAATGACTTTGAACAGTAGCTCTGCCCAGTATCCAGTCCATGCAAGTGTTGAAAAGAGTTGGTGCAAGGACACAACCTTGCCTCACTCCTGAGCTAACAGGAAAGAAGCTCGACAGGCCCCCACCACACTTTACAGCACTTTCAGTACCAGTATACAGGCTTGCTATTAGTCCAATAATCCTTGTTGGTATTCCTCTCAGCCTCAGGATCTCCCAAAGTGACTCCCGATGCACCGTATCGAACGCCTTCTTGAGGTCGATGTAGGCTGCAAGCAGCCCACGCCCGAACTCACGACGGCGCTCTACAATAACTCGAAGCGCGAGGATACGGTCTATTGTGGACTTACCAGGAGTGAATCCGGACTGCTCCAGTCTCTGGTGCCTCAGTAGATG
>NC_091552.1:25639004-25641504 GCF_042767895.1 Penaeus vannamei
AGGTGATGACCGGGTGTGATGATTGAGCCCCTCCGGCCTCGCGTGCTGAATAACTAACAGCCGTCTGATCCGAGACGCCCCCGCCCCTCCCATCGCCTCCTATTTCTTATCTGACTCAGCAAGGGCCCTTGATCTGTGCTCTGACTCTGCTCAAACCACATCTGACTGTCTGCCTCAGTCTCTTATAATATTAGAAATACCAACAATGATAGTAATAACAATAATAATAATAACAACAACAACAAAAATATTAATGATTGTAATAATGATAGTAATAATGGTAAAAAAATAATGATAGCAATTAAATTAATGATAATTATAGTAATGATAAGTACAAAAATAATGATAATGATAATGATAACAACAAGAACAATAACAATGTTTATGGTAATGATAACGATAATAACGATAATAATAACGATAAAGATGATATGAAAGATGACAATGGTGATAATGATAATAATGACAATAATGAATATGATAATGACAAGGATAATAATGACAATCACATTAATGATAATGATAATACTAATAGTACTAGTAAATACTTCTACTACTTGCTAGTACTTATAATAATGATAACGATAATAATGATAAAAATAACAATTGTATATGAGAATGCAATTTAAAATTAGAATATGATAGTAATAATACCAATTTTGAAAATGAAAATGGCATTATGAAAATATCACGATAATTATGATGCTAAGTAATAACTACATTAATGATAATGAAATGATGAATTTGAAATTAACAAGACGAGAGTAATACTACTTCTGCGGCAGCTGTTATTACTAACGATGATAGTAATATTAATGATTGTGGTAGTAGCAGCAGTAGTAGTAGCAATTGTTGTTACAATTGCTGCTCTTGTTATTGTTGATATTGTAGAAGCAGTAGTAGCAATAATAATGACAACAGTATTAGCGTTATTACTATCATCATTACAAAAAATTACGAGTGGTTCTGAACTGCGGTGACCTTTTGGGAGCACCACTGGCCCGGTTATTAATCGGCGAGCATGTCCGTCCGGCCGCCTTTCTTTTCGGACAGATAAAAATCGACTTAAAACATTGTGATCGGGAATGGGTTCAGGTGTGGTTTACAGCAAGACCGAAATCGATCAGATGCTACGTCGACACGCAAATAAAGCGATTTTGTAATTGAATTTCTCCAGGTGGTCAGGGATTTCCTTGGGAGGGTTTCAAAAGTAGAAATACTTTTTGTATTTGGTCAGGTTTATGGTAAAAAACAATCAACAACTTTTTGCGGACACTAGCAACTAATGATGATGATGATAATGATAATAATAATACTAGTAATGATAATGATAATAATGAATAACAAAAGTGATAATAATAATAATAATGACAATGATGGTAATGATTATACTAATGGTAATAATGATAACGAAGATAATGATAATAATAATATTAGTAATTGATAAGAATGATAATGATAATATTAATAATGATTATGATATTTGTAATGATGATAATGATAATAACAATATTAGTAATGATAATGATTATAATAACACAAACAGTGATAACAGTAATGTCAATAATAATGATGCTATTATTAATTATAATGATAATAATCATTAATGATAATGATAATGATAACAACAACAACAATAATGATGATCTTACGATGATCATTATCATTATTGTTATTACTAATATTGTTATTGATATTATCATTAGTATCTCTATCATTATTATGATTATCATTTTCACTAATATTATTGTTATTATTACCAATACTATTATTATTATCATTATCTTGAAAAATGGAATGATGTCATGCCTCCGGGTCTGGCCTGTTCGAATCCATAACAAGGAAGGTTGTTTTTTATTATCATTATTGTTATTATCATTTACATCATAATTTTAATTATTATTACTATCTGGACTATTAGTATTATCATTATCATGAAAGATGGAATAGTCATGCCTACGGGTCTTGCCTGGAATGGCCCAGGCTCGAGTCCATGATAGGGAAGTTCTTTTTTATCATTGTCATTATTGCTATTACCATTTACATCATAATCATAATCATTATTACTATGACTAATATCATTATAATTATTAATATCATTATTATTATTATCACTGTCATTCTTCTTCTTCTTATCATTATTATCGTTATTATCATTTTCATCATCATTATTGATATCATCATGTTTCATTATCATATGATAATTCTAAAATCATTATCCAGATGCCGATGTGGCATCATGTACTCCCATGAATATGTTGTCCGTCTGCCGAATATCAAACGCATTATTGCTATTAGTTTGTCAACAGAGAAATTGTACTCGGCCCTTTATGGAATAATATTTTTTCAGGAAGTCCATCTCAGATAACACTCTGATGTCAGTTTACTTCACCCACGGGGATGTCAGATCGATCTACGGGGCGCGGTGCCTCGTGGACATTCATACTTAGCAATAGTATAACCCAATAACCTAATCAATTAATATATGGTGGATTACAGT
>NC_091552.1:25684004-25686504 GCF_042767895.1 Penaeus vannamei
TTCTATTTTTATGATCATTGTCTCCGTTAAGGAGGTTAGTTTACGGCCGTCACAAGTGTGCTTGAGAATTCCTTAAACTGCATCAGTGCCCCTATTGCCTTGACGGAGGTATGCGCTCTCTGAGTGCTTCTAGTTATTGTAATAATCATTATCATTACCTCCGCCAGGGTGTTTATGCTTTAGGTTACGATGGTTAGTTTTTTTGTTTGTTCGTTGGTTAGCAGGATAACTCAAAAGTTATGAATTGATTTTTTCTTCAATGTTTACCAGAGGTTTGTTTTACGCTAATTTATATTTCATTCATTCATTGGCGATAACTCAAAAATTTATGAACCAATATATATATATATGTATATATATATATATATATATATATATATATATATATATATATATATATATATATATATATATATATATATATATATATATATACATATATATATATAGCCACATAATGCACACACACATATATGTATAAATACTCTTTAAGTGTGATTATTTTCATTGCATCAGTGACCTTATTACCTTAGCGTGGGCTCCTTGAGTGTTTCTAGTTATTATTATTATTATTATTATTATTATTATTATTATTATTATTATTATTATTATTTATTGATTATATTAATAATAGTAATGAAATGATGATAATAACAACATTAAGGATATTAATAGTAATAAGAATTACCATTATCATTTTAATAATAAGAATAATTCCTCTTCTTCTTATTATTATTATTACTATTATCATTATTTTCAATATTTTTATGTTTATTACTGTTTTTATTATCATAATCATGATAAATATTAGTATTATTGTTATTATTGTTGTCAATAGCAGTTGCAGTATCATTAGTGTGATGATTACCATCATTATTATTCTCATCCTTATCTTTAAAATTATCGTCTTTATTATTATTTAGATTATTATCATTATTGTTGTTATTTTTATTATTACTATTATTATTATTATTATTATTATTATCATTATTATTATTAATATTAGTAGTAGTAGTAGTATTAATAGTATTATTGTTAATGTTATTATTATTATCAATGGTAGTGTTATTATTAATATTAGCATCATTATAATCATTATAATTTTTATGACCATTATGATCATTATCATTATATGTACTAGTAGTAGTAACGTTAGAATTATCGTACTTGTTATTATTTTTATCATCAGGAATCTGAATTCTTATTATTACTACTATTGTTATTTTTTTATTGTCATCAGTATCATTGCTATTATTTATTATTATTGTAATTATGCTACTGATGATTATTATTATCATTATCATTATCATTATTAATGCTATTGTTACTATTATTATCAATATAGTGATAATAGTAATGATCATGGAGATAATGGGAAAAACAACACCAATAAAGATAAAATGAAAATAGTGACATTATCAATAACCATAGTGATAATAATAACAATGATAATTATATTAATATCAATGATAATGATAATGATAATATCAATGATAATGATAATAATAATATCAATGATAATGAAAATTATAATATCAATGATAATGATAATAATAATATCAATGATAATGATAATGATATCATCAATGATAATGATAATAATAATATCAATGATAATGATAATAATAATATAAATGATAATGATGATAATAATATCAATGATAATGATAATGATTATATAAGAAAAATTATGATGATGATAATATGATAATAATAATAATAATAGCAATAATAACAATAATAATAATAATAATAATAATAATAATAATAATGATAATAATAATAATAATAATAATAATAATAATAATAATAATAATAATAATAATAATAATAATGATAATAATAATAATAATAATAATAATAATAATAATAATAATAATAATAATAATAATAATAATAATAATAATAATAATAATAATAACAACAACAACAACAATAATAATAATAATAATGATAATAATAATAATAATAATAATAATAATAATAATAATAATAATAATGATATGAATAGCAATAAAAAATGTAATAAAAACAATAACATAAATAATGATAATAATTATAATAACAAAAATACCATTATCATTACTATAAACATAGTTGTTATCAACATCATAATCACCTGATTATTATTATTATTACTATCATTATTCTTATAATAATTTGATCACTGTTTCTATAGTGATAATGATAATAATGATGATAATAGAAATCATAATGATAATAATGATAGTAATAATAAGAATAAGAATCATCATTATCATCATCATCACAATCGTAATAGCAACAGAATAATTATATTGATAAAAATAGCAGTAATAATGATAATTATAAAAATTGCAGTAATATATAATGTTGATAATGATAACAGTAATGATAATAATAATAATGTTAATGATAACTATGACAGTATTATAGATATCATTATCATCATTACTATTTCTGTTATCGTCAAAATTATCTTTTTTATTGCCATTGTTATTTTTGTCATTCATTGTTATGA
>NC_091552.1:25796504-25799004 GCF_042767895.1 Penaeus vannamei
AATATTTTGATATTGATAATAAAGATGATTATGATAATGAAGGCTTGAATATAGTTAGGAAAAAGGTAATAATGATAGTTATCATACTAAAACTGCTACTGTTGATGATAAAGATAATTGTATTACTGATAATAATGATGATGATATCAGATATAAATATAATGATGATACGTATTAATGAAAACAATAATAATAGTGGTAAAGATAAGGATAAAGAGGATGATGGGAACAATGATAGTAATAAATAGTAATGATAATACAGATAGTATTCTTTATAATGATAATGATGACAACAGCAAGAATAATTTTACTATCATTATCATTGAGAATAATGATAATGATAGTAATAGTAATAATCTGACAATAAAGATAATATTAGCATGGTATGTTAATGATGATGATAACAATAATAATGATAATAATAATGATAATAATAATAATAATAATAACAATAATAATAATAGTAATAATAATGATAATAATAATAATGATAATAATAACATTGGAAATAGTAATAAAATAAGGTTGCCAATATTAATCGCAATAATCGTGACAGTGATAATAATAAAAGTGATACTAATGATGATAATAGTAAATAATGATAATGATAATAATAATATTGAAAGTAATAATAACAATAATAACAATGATAACAATGATTATAATCGTGATGATAACCAAAATAATAGATAGAATAATAATAATGATATTAATTGTAATAATGATAATGATGGTAATGATAATAATAATAATAATAATAATAATAATAATAATAATAATAATGATAACAATAGTAATAATAATGATAATAATAACAATAGTAATAATAATAATAATAATAATAATAATAATAATAATAATAATAATAATAATAATAATAGTAATAATAATGATAATGATAATAATAATAATAATAATAATAATAATAATAATAATAATAATAATAATAATAATGATAATGATAATAATAATAATAATAATAATAATAATAATAATAATAATAATAATAATAATAATAATAATAATATTGATGATGAAAATAATAATGATGATAATAAGAATTGATAACTCTAACTGTGATTATAATCATAATAATAATGATTATGATAATGGAAATAATAATCATAATAATTAAAAGGATGTTAACAAAAGTTGTAATGAGAATAACAATGACACTAATGACAGTGAATTAAGAATGATGCAAATAAAGGAAATAAAGATGTTAGAATTATTATCATCTTCATGTTAACATCAATAGTAGTAATAAAAACAATGGAAATAATGAAAATGATAACGATAATAATAGTAATAGGGATAATAGCAATTCCAGTAGTACTAGTAAATATACTGATAAGAAATATAAGGATTAAGTTGACATAAATGTCAGGGATAGTTAAAATATAGATAATGATAACAATAATTTTATAGACGCAATAACTATAAGACTGATAGTACTTTTAAAGATAATGATAAAGAAAATGATGACAATTATTGCTCTTACTAATACTGCTATTACAAGTATTTCTGCTCCTTACTACTCCTCTTAGCAGTCTTACTACTAAGACAACACTACTATCATTAATGCCACCACAACAATAACTACTACTAAAATGAATGACATTTATGATAATAATAATAGTAATAATTATAATAAAAGGATAATGACGGTGATAATTACAATAATAGAAAAAAATGAGACTACTGATAATAATAATGAAAAAATGATGGTAATGATAATTCTAATGATATAAGAAGTACTGATGAAAATGAAGAAAATATTGGTAATAATGATAATACAATTTGATGATATGCAATAAAATAAAGATGAAAATTATAATATTGTAAAAATCATAAAGAACTATAGAAAGTAATGACAATAAAGATAATGATAATAATGACAGAAGTAGTAAAAATAATATCAATAATAATAACAGTAATGATAAAATGAAAATAATAATAACAATAAAAAACTATAATAACAGTATCATCATCAACAACAACCATATCAATAATGACAATGGTAACAATGATGATAATAATAGTGATGATGATAATGATAATAACAATAATAACAATAAAAACTAAAATAACAATAACAACTACAACAGCATTAATAATGATAATGATGAAAATGATAGTAAAAAGGATTACGATAAGAATAATGATATAATAATGATAATAAAAACAACAAAAACTATGATAACAATAGCAACAACAACAACAACATTTAGTAATTATGATCATAATAATAATGATAGTAATAGTAGTAGTAGTAGCGGTAATAATAATAATAATAATAATAATAATAATATTAATAATAAGAACAACAACAACAACAATAATAGTAATAATGATAATAATAATAATAATAATAATAATAATAATAATAATAATAATAATAATAATAATAATGATAATAATAATTATAATAATAAGAATAATGATAATAATAATAAGAATAAGAATAAGAATAAGAATAAGAATAATGATAATAATAATA
>NC_091552.1:25811504-25814004 GCF_042767895.1 Penaeus vannamei
TGCTTTGCTATAGTCTGGCGACATTAACAGATGACCGAAGCAGGTGAGAGGCAAGAAAGGGAGGGAGATAAACTGACACTAACTTCCTTAATCCCGTGGGGAATTTAAGGGAGATTAGTTGAATCAGTAATAGCAGCATTGGCAGAGAGACAAATGGGAATATGCCCTCGGTGGGACAAATAGGGTTGGGGTTGCCGTGATGGGGATGCGAGGGGAGCGAGCAGGCATGGCGACAGCATGGCGAGGGAGTGGTGCTAATCTGTTGTGTTATTATCCTTATATATTCATTTATTAGTTTTTTACCTTTCTGTTTGTATGAAGGAATAGAGAATTAAACACACACATCTCTCTCCCTCTCCTCCCCTCTGCCCTCACTTTATCTATCAATCTATCTTAATTCTTCATTCACGTATATATATGCACATAACACACGCACACACACACACACGCACACACACGCGCACACACACACACACACACACACACACACACACACACACACACACACACACACACACACACACACACACACACACACACACGCACACACACACACACACACACTCGTTCCGAGGAACCGACGCTACACACACGCCTGCGCCTATATTTGCACTATATATCACTAAGGTACATTAAAATGATATGCATTTTGCACATCAGTTTATATGCAGTTCTTCTCTGCTGTCATTTACCCAATATCACAATAAACAGGTTTTCCTGTGTCATTAATATTTAACAAACGGTGCATGCAGAGCCAACACACTATTGTAACCGAGCTTCAAACAGATGAAAATCTAGATGTAAATTGTCAAAGTTATTTGTAAATGAAAAATACACCACTCCTAATTTGTAATGTACATAGGCGCTACTGGCAGCTCTATGTTGTAGGATCAAGGCTCAGAGGTATAGTGATTTATTAATACAGACTCATGAATGTTTGGTTAAAAAGAATGATTCTCAATTACATATCACATTCATTTGAATGTTCTAGGGTTACAGTTGATTCCACTCCAGCCAATGGAAAGGTGCAGTATTGGCACTATTTTATAGTGCAGGAAAGGAATGGCTGGACTTTTGATAACACATGTATTTTAATGGGCGTCATCTTTTCACTTGACAAAAAACATCCATCACAGATGACATCTCTTGTGTGACACATGGAGGGGGTGGGGGAGTATAGTCACGGAGACCACGACGCTTCACATGTCATCATCGGATACAAGCATGTGAGTTGGGGAAAATGATAAAGGGAGGGACAAACAAATAACTTGAATGAATAAATGCATCTTAAATGAACTAGGGGAAACGAATCTATATAGTGTCATATTCTGCTCTTTGGGGTTAAACCTTCTGGTACCATATGGTGGCTGGTAATGATGATATGGGAAGGCCAAGGGAACATAGGGCGACACGAAGTCCGTTGAGGATGATGTCTGTGACAGCAAACCAGCCCTTGGAAACAGCGTTGGCGGTGCTGATGAGAAAGTGGAAATATGATTTTATTTGTTGATAATCACTGACATTGTTACATTTATACTATGTCTAGTAGTTTTATTATCAGTAACGTAAAGGTCGAATATGAATCACTGTAACGATGGTATGTTTTGAAACTGGTAGAATAACAATTGTTTATCAGCAGACGTGTTATAGCCGTCTCTATTCTTTCTTTCTTAATTATGTTTTCTTTTTTATACCACTTTCATCAAATCTATCAGAGCACCACATCTTTCATCGTCAAAACCACTTTCATTAATACTATTATTTTCATTGTAGTTTTTCATTTTCCGAGCATTGAAATCATTGTCATTATCATTAGATATCATTGACATTAAAAGGTTTAAACACTTATGAAATCAAAGGAAAGTAATTGAGTTGAAAATAAAATAAAGGAAGAAAGGAGAATTAAGAAAACCATCGCGAATTCTACCAAAATATTTCAAAATCCAAAAGGACATGAAGAAAGCTGGACATTTGGTGGAAAGTATAAAGAAAAGTAAGAGGAAATTATACAAAATGGAATGGATTACACAAAAATAGGATCCAAAAGAAAGAGAAGATAGCTCAACATTGGAAAAGTGCGCGAATTAGCCTGGGGGATCCAGCCCGAACTGAGCCAAGCGATCCCGGGCCGCGCAACGTCTTTCTCCGCTCTCGGCCGCGTCTCCCCTCGCTGCCGCCTGTCCTGGGAGAGGCTGAAAAACAAATTGGATTGATGAAATCATATCACCATGAAGGGTCGGTGAGGGCATGGTGGGTGTGGGGGCGAGGGGGGCTAAGGGGAGGAAAGGAAGGGGAGATGAGATGGAGCAGACAACTGTAGCGTCACCTTCCCACTCCCCCTTCCTTTATCTCTTTGCGTCCCGGGGGATTTCTTCTAACCTCTGTTCCCCTCCGCCCTCCTCCTTCCCCCAAAGGATAAAGATAAATCCATCCCATGGTCCAGCCGCTAAGTGGCCAGAGGTGCTGACTCGTCCTAATATTGGGAAGCTTGTTACGTCAT
>NC_091552.1:25867427-25877427 GCF_042767895.1 Penaeus vannamei
CTGATCCCGGCTCGGTCAGGTCAATCGGCTGGTCTCCTGAGGGAGGCTAGGGTCAAGCAGTCACTGAGTTATTTAGCCTCACACATGTCCCGTGAGCGCCTTACCAAAATAACCCAGTGGTTGTGTATACCCTTTCGCCAAGCCTGTGGCTGTTAGAGAATGTGCTCTAACATAGAACTTCCCCTTGTTGGACTCCGTGGTGGGTGGGGTTGCGAGAGGCTGAATGAACCAGCTACTCATATGGCAAATAAATCAAATACACCCCCTCCCTCGGACTGACCTAGAGGAAAATGACTACAGCAAAGAAATGACCACAACAGTCACCCTGAAACCCTACAGGACTTTTGGTGGCCAGAAGGCAAAAGCTCAGGCCGAACGAGCAAATGGACGACAAAAAAATCACCACCAACAAAGTCTGTCCATGGAATAGTCCAACGGTTGAACTCAAGGGCTGGCCTCTCCAGGCCTGCAGCCCAAACTGAGAGAAGTCTGACTACTCCTCAGACCTCTCAAACTTAGACAGGGGCTCAAGCTAAACCAGCCAAATCAGCTGCCCCCACAACCAAAGTTCTTAACCCCAGTGAAAGGGGCGGTGCGAAGCGGCACAGGGTGGAGACGGACTCTGAGGGAGAGTCTGAACCCACTCCTAAACGCTTCACACATTTCAAGGTAACAATAAAACCTGAAAGCTTTGTACAATGCTCACCAGTTGGCAAATCCGCCTAAAAATTTGAATTGCCAGAGACGAGGGCATTATCATTGTGCCCAAAGATCAAGCCACCCTGAATTTCCTGCAGGAAACCAAGGTGCTTAAAGATGAGAGTAAAGCGAGTATCTCACAACTGATCTCCCAAGAGAAAAAAACCAAGATGGTGCTACTTGGTTTTTCACTAGGGTGATCACATCACTCCCTCAGGTGGTGGAGGCTTCCTGCTTGTCCAAAGGGAAGACCCTAACCAGGCAAGTCCTGGTCACCCTCAAGGGTCTCCCAATCTTTGATCTGGGTAACTGGGGCTCGTACAAGCTCAGGACATATGTGCCAGAGCCCTTGAGGTGCTTCATGTGCCAAAAGTTTAGGCACCACTAGGCCAATTGCAAGGCCAAAGCCAAATGTGATGTATGCAGCAAGGCACACGAAACAGAAGTGTGCATCAGGGCACACAAAGATGTCCAGAGAGTCACAGTCGCCAAATGTCCCAACTTTGCCAAGAGGCATCATGCCTAGAGCCTGGCTTGCTCTGCCAAGAAGCAGGCAGTCCTCAAAAGGCAGTAGTAAACCAAAAAGCGTCCTGGCTTTGTTCCTGCGCCCATAAGCACCTACGTCTGGGGACAGAACAAAAGGGAAAAGACTCCCCGACCTCCTATGAGGAAGGAGGCACCTCCCCAGCCAAAGCGGGATACCTCCAGGCTTGCTAGTGGTCGCAAAAAGAACCAAAGGAAAAAATGTACAAAGACGACAGCAAAGTCCTCCCCAGTAGAAGAAACCTTTTCTTTAATGAGAAGGATATGACTCTCCTGTTTAGTATTGTAGTTGCTGCAGTAGCAACAGCCTTAGGGAGGCCTAGTGAGGAGGCGGAGAAGGCGTTCACGGTTGCCCAGACTGTCGCAGCCCTGAAGGGGAGGAAGCTGGAAGCATCCAAACCAAGTCAGAGCAGAGCTCCCTTCCCTGTTACCACAACACAATGTTTTAATGGCAGGCTGGCTTCGGGAGACACATCAAGTGAGACCCCAGCTAGTTTGTCAGACCAGACTGTAACTGTACAGCAGATGCCCTCACTACAGGCCGAGCCTGCACAGCCGAGGTCTGTCACCTTGACTCGAGGTGGTACTTTTAACCTAGGCTCTACTTCTCCCGGTAGACCCTTAACCAGAGTACCACTCCACTTTGAAGATGTACGATCCTCAATCAACAAGGGTCTATACATGTCAGATGCCACCAGCACTGGGGCTTCAGAGGCTGGAGACAATCTAATCTGGCACACAATCTAAGCATTCTATAGTGGAACATCTGTAGCTATAATAGAAAAAGCTCCTTTCTCCAATCAGCAGTGCGAGCAAGGAGTATTGACATCATGCCCCAGGAGACATTAACTATGGGTACTGTTCGCTTCTCAGGTTATCACGTCTTCGCCATGCCAAACCTGGATGGTGTTAGAGGCCTGATTACCCAGGTCAAAGAAGCAGTCCCATGCTCCTTAATAGCCAACCCGCCGCACTGAATCTCTTGCTGTTGATATTCACCTGCCTGGGGGCTCTCTAAAACTATACAATAAATACAGCAAACCACTGTGCAACAGCTTAGATTTAAACCAGGTCTGTGCCACTGCAGCACAAAACCAAGTGATCATAGGGGGAGACTTCAATGCACACCTATCCCTGCTGAATACCCACAAGAAGCCGAACGCGGCAGGCATTCATATCGCAGAGATGCTTGTCACATTCCCTGAGATCGCTCTTCTCAACACCCAAGAACCAATGCATGTGAAGGGATGAGTCCTGGAACTTATCTTTGCCACTGCAACAATGGTGGAGAGAATTCCTAAAGGCCAGCTGGCAAACCTTCCAGAAAGACTTGGCCTCCTGTCTGAGAGACAATGAACCCCAAAACAAGGAAAATGTGGACGTAGTTGAGGCAAGACTAATCCAGGTCATAAATCAGGCAGCATCACAAACCATACCTAAAACTCATCCATGGTCCAGAACTCACAAAGACGCCTGGTACTATATTGACGAGAACAAAGAAGTCAGCCACGGAGTCAACATGTGCAGAAAAAACTTCTGACAGCAAAGAACTCCTGACAACCTAGCCCTGTTGAGGGAAGCTGTTGCAAATGCCAAGGAAACTGCCAACAGAGTAAGGCAAGAAAAATGGCTGGAATGGTGCCAGTCCTTTGGTCACCAGACCAACCTTACAGAGTTGTGGAAGTGGGTCAGGTGAGCAACAAGCCACCAAGCCCTGAAATGCACGCATCATGACCCACAGTCAGAGGCGTACAGGCTGATGCAGCAACAACCTGCCTCGTGTGCTGAGGGATATACAACAAAGCCTAAATCCAGGCAGGCTTGCCCTCATCAGAGACAAGGCACTCAAACCTTATGACTCAGATGCCATGTTCTCTCTCAAGGAACTAAGAAAAACATACAAAACCATGTCTGGATTGGATTAGCACTGGGATCTGATGGGATCGCCCACCTCATCATTTCGCACTTAGAACTAACTTAGGAGCTTGCATTTTTGCAATTCATCAACAAATCCTGACAAACTGCCACACTGCCCTAGAGCTGGGAACAAGCCATAATAGTTCTCATCCCAAAGCCGAAGGAACCAAGCAAGTACCGTCCTATCTCTCTCCTCAGTTGTCTGGGAAAAGCAACCGAGATGGTATTAAATTGTTGTGTAAAAGGGACCTGTGTTCTCCACTCTCTGTATACCTTGCGGGATGGAAGTACACAAGTCCATGTGATGAACTTAACATCTACCCCTTTGTTTATTGATAGTGGTGTTAGGTTAATTGATTGTGAAATGACAGATCTCCCGATAGTTGAATCTGAGCCTCCCTCGTCAGCTTTCACTGGCGCAGTTTCTCCTAACTCCACTGATTCAGCTGACCCTTTCGTTGCAGTATTAGGAAAGGCTATGCAGGAACCATTCGCGTTTAGCGTGGGTAAGGAGATCCTAAGTAAATTGTTAAATCAATTCCCCGACACTTTACCGACTAAGGCCCGTCCATTATATAATCTGGCATACAAAATCCCGCACAGTAGGCATCAGATTCTAGAGGATGAGGTATGTGGTATGCTGAAGTAAAGTGACAGTTCCGTCACCTTTTTACTATTCCTAACCTTTGCTAAGTATTGCAAAACATTGGTGGAGACAGTAAGATTTTCTCCTCAATTGATCTAGCGGAATGTTTCCTTTAGGTCTCCCTGGCAGAGGACAGACGACCGTACACTGCATTTTCAATGCATATGGGTCACTTGGGTTCCTTGAATCACCTATGGGTCTCAGAAACTTTCCTTTGACGTTTAGTCATCTTATGGCACTTGTCCTGGAGGGTTTAATTATTGATTAGATACTAGTCTACTTAGACGACATTTTGGTTTGTTCATCTTTGATCAGGGACCATGAAGCGTGCTTGCGCAGTGTTTTTCAGTGACTTGGAAGCTCGTTTGACAATTAATCCGGCCAAATGCAAGTTCTTCCAGTCACGCTTGGATTTCCTTGGTCACTTGATTAGTGCTGCAGGTATTGCCTCTAATAAGGCCAAGGTCAAAGCTGTCAGTAGGTTCCCCATTCCCACTGATGTAACGCAGGTAAAGTCATTCCTGGGGTTTAAGGTTTTTTCTAGGCTGTTCATCAAGGATTATGGGGGGATCGCTGCACCGTTGACGCACATCCTCAAGAAAGATGTCCCCTTGTGCTGGGACAAGGAGCAGTTCAACGCATTTAGAAAGTTGAATGCATGCTTCCGTTTTTGCATTTCCGAAGTTTGACTTCCCCTTCATTCTCCATACAGACATGTCAAATGTTGGGCTAGGTGGTGTTTTAATGCAGGAGCGCGCAGGGAACTTGCGTCTTGTCGTTTGCTGGTAGGGTTCTCACTAGTGTAGAGAAAAATTACTCAGTCACTGATAGGTAAATGTTAGCAATTGTATGGGCTCTTAATTATTTTCGATATAATACTAAGATACAAGGCTATGGTTCACATGCCACTCACATTGGTAAATGGTAATGATCCGTATAGTCGTAGGTCACGTTACCAGGATATCCTGGGTGATTTCGATGTGACCTTCGTGTATATTCAGGTCCGCGCAAACGTCGCCGCCGAAACGCTGTCATGCACGCTAATCGAAACATCGCAACCACTGAGGCGGGACGACGCTGCAGATTTCCCCCCTTCATCAGCTGTTGTGAATGGTGCTTCACAGGTTCCCCCCTTAGAGCCACTGCATAGAGACAAGGTATGTGCTGCCCAACGCGCCGACAAGAGGTACAGCCAGATCATACGAGCCTTAAGTAAAGGTATGGTAGTACCCAAATTCAGAGGGTTACCGGTTAAGGATTTTTTTCTTAATACAGGACTCGTAATGCAGAGATCTCAACCGAAGCAAATTAGGGGTCGTAGGAAGATCGTCCGGCAAGTCCTGGTTCTACCAGAAAGTTTAGTGCTATGTATATTGACAAATGCACATGAATCCTGTGAAGCAGGGCATTGTGGTATTCATAATGCTATACATTTGATACATAACCGATTTTATTTTCCTCGCTTAATGGATAGGGTAGCAAAAGACGTCAGGTCTTGCAAGATGTGTCCCTTGTGCATGCACTAAAGTTTGATATTCCAGATTTTCCATGGCAGAAAGTGTCATATGACACTGTCAGGTTTCACCACATCATGCTTTGGCAACAAACACATCCTTGTGTTTGTGGACAATTTTTCTCGCTACTGCGAGTTGGTGGCGGTACCATCAAAGGCTGCTGTGCATGTCACGAAAGCATTTATTGGCGTAATTTGTTGCCGCCACGGCTGTCCGCAATGTTTAAGCTTGGATAATGGTACCGAGTTTGTCACTCAGGTATTAGCCAAGCAGCAGCTGAATGTGACACTGGTAAATGTTTTGCCATTCCGCCCACAGGCTAATGGCGTTACGGAAGGTCTGAATAGATCTATCCTTACAATTTTGCGTCAATTGGTGGACGAAATCAAGTATAACTGGGATGCTCTTCTCCCCACCGTCCAGTCGGCCATCAACTCTACCTTTCATTCTTCTCATGAGGCAAGACAAGCAGATGCCATATGAACTCCTGGAAATGAAACTGCGTCTCCTCTATGCAGACAACTGTGCAAACTATTTGGTTTCTCGGCAACAGCAAGCATTTCAGTAGGCAAAGTTGCTCCTGACTAGGGCATGCGAAAGGATCATGAGTACCAGCATAAAATCACGTGCAAAAAGTAACGAGGTCAGTGCTTTGGTATTTAAGAAATATGCACATAATGCTATTCGGCCTAAGCTTAGTCCGTTATTTGTGGGACCCTACAGAGTACTGGCAGTAAAGAATAAAAAGGAAGAGTGTAAGTCTGTTGCTGATGGCTCAGTGCAGTGGTTGCACTTTGACGCACTGAAGCTGGCTGATCTGTATTATCAGTGCCTTTCATTCTTCTCATGAGGCAAGACGAGCGGATGCCATATGAACTCCTGGAAATGAAACTGCGTCTCCTCTATGCGGACAACTGTGCAAACTATTTGGTTTCTCGGCAACAGTAAGCATTTCAGTAGGCAAAGGTGCTCATTGAGTACCAGCATAAGATCACTCGTGCAAAATATAACAGGGTCAATGCTTTGGCATTTAAGAAAAATCATGCACATAATGCTATTCGGCCTAAGCTTAGTCCGTTATTTGTGGGACCCTACAGAGTTGTGGCAATAAAGAACAACAAGGCAGAGTGTAAGTCTGTTGCTGATGGCTCAGTGCAGTGGTTGCACTTTGACGCACTGGCTGATCTGTATTATCGGTGCCAGGAACCATAGGTTGTCTACTCTCATTGGCATTCATACTCTTGCATACTATCCTGCATTCATTTCCTTCTACCAGTCTTTGAGAGTTAGCGTATTAGTCAGATATATGTAATTATTGTAGATTTTTGTTGCTAATTTTGATGATACAATGTAAGTTTCGCTATTTTAATGCATTTTATTGGATTACAAATGTATGTTCACCTGTATCGCTCACCCTCAGACTGAATATTATCACATCTTTGGTGTATTGTCTTGCATAGACTCTTGTAACTGGCTATTGTGATACAGCATGATTTTGCGTGATATATTCTTTCATGCTTTTGGGAGTGGTGAGTGATTTCTAGCTCTTCCTTCCAGGATGCTGTCGACCATATTTCTGGCACTCCTCATGGGAGGAGGTTCTCATTGCATGATGTGAAAGATGCACCTGGGGCTATGATTGAGGACCTGGGGAAGGTTTACCCCATAACCACTAATGTGGAGGCCCGGTTCTCACGAATGCCACCCTGCAATGCTTTGCTGCTAATGCTATACCATAGGGCCCAGTTACTTTTTCTTCGTGATAATCTTACTCTAAACCCTTCTCTTGATGCGCACGACATTAGCCTGTTCAATTGTATTTTATCCTCGACGATTTGAATTCCTTTGTGGGGCCTCTCAAATCTTTGTGTAGGGCCCGGCGAGGATTATTCAATTTTGTAGGCAATATTGCGCACAAACTTTTTGTTGTGGATGACGACACTCCTGCGTGTGAACTCAGGAAGTATAAGGAAAGCTTATCGTCTGTAGCTCCCAGTTTCGACTTGTCTGCTCACGTTGTAAACATGGTTGCACATAACGTTCAGGATTTAGCTTCTGCTTTCAATAATGGTAGAGGCAAGGTCGGTCAACTTGCAGGGACTGTACTTCTTTGATTTTAAGTGTCTTCTCTTACCAACATACAGTTAACAAAATTACACGGCGAATGAATAACTTGGCAAAGGCCCTCATTCGTGCGGTGCATGACAAGGTCTTGCCAACCTTGATTTCATATGCTGACATGAACTCGGTACTTCATATTGTATATTCTTTTTCTGTCAAGACTCTCTTCCCTCTTGGACAACGCACTCAGTTTTACGCTAGCCTGAAATCTTTCCTCACTCTTTCTGGGTTATTTGTTATTATTCCGGTGCATCCTTCGACTGTCTTATGATTTACCGCGTTCACCTCTTACAGCACAAAACAAACAACTCATACTACATGGTTTGCATCCCTCACACCTTTATCCTTAGGGAAATAGAGGGACATGCTTTATCCTTCCCTAACTCCGACCTCTTAAACTCCTGTTCGAAGCCTGCCAAGGACATTTACATGTGTTCCTCTTCACCTATACCTACATCTCTTCAATCTCCATCTTGTGCTCGTGCTCTCATTTCAGATAGGCTTATTACCTCCCTCTGTTCCTTTGAGGAGGTGAAAGATCAGATCTCGTCCATTATGCTTTGTCTCTCTAAGGTAACACTGATATATTTCTATCAGTCAACAGCCGCCACTGTTGCTTGCAAAGAGATTCAGACAGATAGGTTATTGTAGGGAACCTTTGTACTACCTCACCATTGTGGGTTAAGCTCCCTGTCATTAAAGGTTCCGGCAATCAAATCCTTCGTTACGGACGTCGCTGTAGATCCTATAACGATTAGGCCGTTGCTCCTAACTTTGCCGACAATCAACATCACGATCCCCGAGTTACATCTAAGGGATGTTAGTAAGGTTCGGGACGCGGACGTAAGGTTGATGTCGGAATTTAATTTACACTTTTCCTATCCTGTATATGTTACCTCGATAGGCATGATTCTTCTTTTATTAGTGTTTGGGGTGTGCCATGCGAAAGCATATCGGATGCATAGGAAGGACGAACAAATCCGCAGTAAGGCTGCTGAACGTGCTACCTCGGGTTCCCGTATCAAGGGTCTAGCCCTTGCCTTGGACATTCCCATAAAAAAGTAATGAAAAGAAATGAATACATAAATAGATTGTTTAGCCAGCTCGCAGCAGATCATTCATACCCCCCCCCCCCTCCGCCTCTGTCGCATCTTTCTCTCCTACTATCCTGGCCCTTGTGTGCATGGTCTGGCTGCCACGTCAGCGGATTCGTCGACAGTAAGCGGCTCCCAGGAAGCAGAGATAGGAAGACCAGCCATCAAGAAGGTCTAGGTCGAGGACCGTCTACCCCCATGAGGATTTCACGTGGAATATGCCGTGGAGAAGGATGGTTTAGTGTTTTCCCCAGCCGAGACCCTTGCAAACAACAACGTTGGTCTTGCAGAGTGCAATTTACAGACAGGGTAGCTGCTTAAAAAAAAGTGGTAGCAGGCGTGTACTGCAGCATAACCCATCCATCACAACTCTGAAGCCCTTCCTACTCGTAAGTGTTAAATCTTAAGTTATTTAATAGATGATTATCTTATTTGATTATAATTATAACTCATTTTTCCCGTTATCACTGTCCTTTTTCCTTTCTCTCAGTCTTATTACTTTGTTTACATATGTCCATTCTTCAAAAAATAAAAACAAAACAAAACAATAAAAAGTAAAAGAACTAAAACAAAGGATAAAAGCAAAACAAAACAGTTCTAAGAAAAACCTGAGATCCCCTCAGTCTGTATATTCTCAAAAAATGTACAATTCATATATCACATCCTATCTGGCCTCCTATAATGAATGAAAATATATTGATATCTCTCTCTCTTGCAGCTCAAACAAAACATGATGAGGCGTCCGGTAGATCCGGGCGCTCCGCTAACCACACACTGCTACTCAGACAAGCAAACCACCCAGAGAGTGATACGCGGCAAGACTGTAGCTTTTATCAACTCGTGTGTGGCTTGTCGCAAAAGACTTTTAAATAATATAAATTAAAATGAAAGAGATTAAAATAATAGTAAAACTTTTATAACCGCCATGAATGAAAATTAAAACGAGGCCATTAAAAGAAAGGTAAAATATGTATATAAACAAGAATAAAAAAAAAATGCTCCTGGTGGCTGCTTAGAACGCCCACAGATGATGCTGAACTAGAGGTGCTGTGCTGTTATCAGGGGGACTCGCCTAGTCTGGACTAGCAACATAGTGGGGGTACATCACGACCACTACAACCCCTCCCTCGCCCACCAAGCGGCCAGCACAGCTGAGCGAGAGGCTACGCCATGTCGCAAGGCCTCCCTATCCAGGGGCCGGGGGCCGGATTTACTAACGTCTTACGATATTGTAAATGGTCTGTTTATATCGTAAAACAAGTTACTCTCTAGTTTCTCGCAACGAGCGTATTTTCAAAACACTCGCGAGGTCGTAAACACATCGTACGAGAAACATTTACGGGGGCTCGCAACCTCTCGTGACGCTTATCGTAGCGACCCTCCTCAGCTCATATCAGCTTCATAGATACCTTCAGGAGTGTGTAAATGTCACTTTGCCTTGTGGAAATCAATTAATGTGCAAGAGC
>NC_091552.1:25888743-25891243 GCF_042767895.1 Penaeus vannamei
AAACCCCAAATCAGATAACCTGAGGTATATTAATGAAAGATGGAAACAATATATATATATATATATAAATTAATATATGTATATATGTATATATATATATGAATATATATATATATATATATTTATATATATATATACATATATATATATATATATATATATATATATATATATATATATATATTAATATATGTATACATATATATACACACACACATATATATATATATATATATATATATATATATATATATATATATATATATATATATATATACATTAATATATATACATTAATGTATATACATTAATGTATATACATTAATATATATATATATATATATATATATATATATATATATATATATATATATATATATATACATATATATATATGTATATATATATATATATATATATATATATATATATACATATATATATGTATATATATATATATATATATATATATATATATATATACATATATATATGTATATATATATATATATATATATATATATATATATGTATATATATGTATATATATGCATATATATATATATATACATATATATATATATATGTATATATATATATATATATATATATATATATATATATATATACATATATATATAAATATATATATATATATATATATATATATATATATATATATACATATATATATATATATATATATATATAGACATTTATATACATGGCCATTTTTTTCTATTTGAAAAAATAGGAAAAAACAACACTTACCTGTAATCGAAAACTATTTGCAAACTTTTTTGAAAACATTAGTTGTGGCAACGTTTGTGGTATCGGTAATGGTACTGATGACTGCAAACCTTTATATATTTATGTTTACATCTATCCATATCTATATATATCTATATATCTATGTTTATATATACGTATGTATATAGCACACACATTCTCTCGCTCTCTCTCTCTCTCTCTCTCTCTCACACACACACACACACACACACACACACACACACACACACACACACACACACACACACACACACACACACACACACACACACACATACAGACATACGCTTAAAATTATATATGTATTTCATTTATATTCAGCATAATGTCACATGTCCCCTGGTCCAAAGCGCCTTCGTCGATGACGTGATTATCAAACCTGACTAATTAGCGTAAAATTTTAGCATTAGCTGCGGTGCATTAATGATAGAGGAGTAAACGAACTCATGTATATTTTTTTATCAGAAAGAATTATAAGAATCTTTTTTATTTTCACTCCGATAAGAGTTTCTTATCGGAATGAAAACGAAAGTAAAAGTAAGATAAACACATGTGTGATACCGAAACTAATAATAATGTAAAATCAACAGAATCACATACTCCAATTCTACTGTCGTATTATATCAATAACCGCTAATAATTGCATTACGTTTATGTGGAGATAGAACATTGACTCGAAGTGACAGCTGATGTGGAAATCACGCAACTGGGGCTCGGTAGGACGGCGGTGCAATCCTGATTTATGGGGCAAGCAGATACACTTCCCGCACTGGGCTATTTCGCCAAAATGTGTTGATGATGGAAAATAAAGTGTCATAGAACTTTTTTCAGAGACCAATGCATTTTACGACATTCATATTCGAAATAAATTTTGTTAAAATAATAATCAATGACAGTTCTGCTTTGTTTACTTACTCGATTATTTTATTTCAAGTAAGTGTTTGTAACCTATGACCGTGACCTAAAACTTCTATAACAGTGTTTCAACAGTACGGGATGCACAACGCCGGGTGCGAAGACGGGCGTGGGTAGGAACTGCTTCATATCTGTAACATCCCTGATTATTACCTTGCATTAGTGAACTGCGTAAACATTCTCTTTGTTACTTGTATGGCACTACTGAGTAAACGCTTAAATGACGAGCCTTAAACGGGAGAATCTAACAATTAACTTGACCTGCTCCAGCTCACTGCCACTGTGGACGCATTCCTAGGCTACGCTGTGATAAAACTTGCCGCACCCGCTCGATGTCAGTTAGTAGCGATCGAGCATGGACGGGCGCTGGACATCGGGGGAAGAGGACCAAGCTATTTTTCTTGCCTGAGCTTCCAGTTAACGCGTGTATTCAATAGCAATACAAAATTATTGATGGAACTTACATAGCATACTTATAAAAATGTTTATTCAGTGAGGACAAAAGAATAAAGCTCTCACCCGCTAGAATATTCACTACCTTTGTGAATGTAACTTTGCATGCGCCGGCTCTTACCCTGTTCTTTGACAAATTTTTGGTCTCTTAGGAATGTCACGTATATCATAATTTCATCTGAGTAAATCGGATAGCCTTTTGTAGCTTTATACATTACATTTTAACATGTAATCTGATGACTTACTGAGAAAAGACCGAATAGAGATTTCATATTGCTGGATCAAAGGGTGTTTTCCAGGCCGTATATGTACTGAATTATAGTAAATAAATACTTTTTTTCCC
>NC_091552.1:25901243-25908743 GCF_042767895.1 Penaeus vannamei
AGAGAGAGAGAGAGAGAGAGAGAGAGAGAGAGAGAGAGAGAGAGAGAGAGAGAGAGAGAGAGAGAGAGATTGACGACAATATAAGTAAAGAAATAGACCAATGATTAGTAATGTAATTATCATCGTCAACATTATTTTCTATTATTGTTGTTGTTGTTATCATTATTATCATTATTGTTATCATTATCAATGTTATTATTATTATGATTATGAATATTATGATTATTATTATGATTATGAATATTATGATTATTATTATGATTATTATTATCATCATCACTAATACCATTATTATTCTTGCTATTATTATTATCATTACTAATGCTACTACTACCTACTGCTACTATTACTGCTACTACTATTATCATAATCTTAATAATTATTATTATAATTATCAACCTCCCTATCATTATCATCATTATTGTTATCATATTATTACTAGTACTACTACTTCTACAAATTTTATTATTATTAATATTCTTTCATCATTAATATAGTTATTGTTATAATCATTATCTGTTATCATTATTTTCATTATCCTCATCCTTATCATCTTTATCATTGTTATTATTATTATCATTATCATTATTACAATTATTATTGTTAGTGTTACTATCATTATTGTTGTTGTTATTATTATTATTATTATCAATATCATTATAATAATAATAATAATAATAATAATAATAATAATAATAGTAATAATAATAATGATAATGAAAATAATAACAATAATAATAATAATAATAATAATTATTATTATTATTATTACTATTATCATCATTATTATGATCATTATTATTATCATTGTTATTATTATTGTCATTGTAACTATTATCATTATCATTATTATTATTGTTATTATCATTATCATTATTTTTAGGATCATTGTTATCATCATCATTATTATCAATATCATTATTATTACTATCATTATTATTATTATTGTTATTATTATTGTTATTGTTATTATTGTTATTATATCATCTTTATCATTATCATTACCTTTATTATCATCATCGGTATCATCGGAATTATTATTATTATTGTTATTATCATTATTATAATTGTTATTATCATTATTATTATTGTTATTATTATTATTATTATTAAATATTATTATTATTGTTATCATTATTATTATTATTATTATTATTATTATTATCATCATTATTATTATTATTATTATTATTATTATTGTTATTATTATTATTGTTATTATCATTATCAATATTATCTTTATCATAATCATTATTATTATTATTATCATCAGTATCATTATTATCATTATTATTATCATTAATATTATTATTGTTTTTATCATTATGAAATTATTATTATTATTATCATTATTGTTGTTATCATTAATATGTTATTATTATCGTTATGATTATTATAGTTATCATTATTATCATCACCTTAATCATCATTATTATCATCACTGACATACAAATGTCAATGTCATATCCTAATTTATTTGTATATTTTTCGGTGGTTATTTTTCTTTGTTCTAAATACCCCCTCGTGTGCAAGGAATGATCAGGGTTGATAATAATGATAATGATAATGATGATGATAATAATGACTATCCACTGGCGGTGCGGGAATTGAACGCAAGCCAGGAAGAATGCCAGACGAGAATGCCACCTCTGCACAATACTGAACAGTATTATTAGTAATACTATCATTATTATTACTATTATTAATGACATTATTATTATTATCATCATTATTATTAGTTATAGTAGAAGTATTGTTATTACTATTTTTATCATTGTTATTATTATTATTATCATCATTATTATTACCATTATCCTCATACTTACTGTAATTGTTATTCCTCTCCTTATTATCACTTTATTGATAATACCAATAATGATAATAACGATAAAGATGATAATAGAAAATAGAAGTTATCATTATAGTTCTTATGATTATTATAAAGACATTAATAATAATAATAATTGTTCCTATCGTTTTGTTTTATTGATAACAGTAATGATGGTCGTGGTTTTTGATAATGTTCATATCATTAACAATATCATTATTATAAGTATTATTATCATTGGTGTAATTAGTATCATTATTATTATATGATTATTGCTATATCATATAATTATCATAGTTGTAATCATTATTATCATTCTAATCATTATTATCATTATATCTAATATCATCATTTATATGATAATCATCATCATTATTACCATTGTTAGTATTATATTTAATGTTATTATTATCATTGTTATCATTATTGTTATTATTATTATCATTATCATTTCCCTTACTGATATTACTGTTCTTTCCAAGAGTAAATTTGCTTATATTATTATCATTCATCATCATCGTCTTAATCATCATTATCTTGCTTTTCTTCTTCTTATCATTACTATTACTATTATCATTATCGCCATTTATTTTGTTGCTTAATTATGACTGTTTTATCATTAGTATTTTGATAATAACTATGATTTGAATCGTTATCATCATTATTTATTACTATTATTATTGTTATTATCATTACAATTGTTAGCATAACTGTTATTATTGTTTTATCTTTATAATCATTATTATATTTGTTGTTGTTATTTCTATTATCATTATCATCATCATAATTGTTATCATTATTATCCTTGTTATTATGATCACTGTTATTGTTATTATTGCTGCTGTTATTTTTTATCATTATCATTATATCTTTATTGTTGTCTATTATCAATACATTTTTATTATTTTGATTGTTATTATTGATATCGTTATTATTGTGGATATTATTAGAATATTCTTTATCTTTATCAAAATGATAATGATAATAACTATCATTATTATTATTATCATCATCAGTATTGCCATTGCTATTATTATCGTTATTAATATTATCCTAATGATTAGTATTATTGGCAGCATTTATATTGTTGTCTATTATCATTATTATTATGATTACTATTATCATAAATGCTATTCTCATTATCGTAATTGTTATCGTAATTATGATAATAGTGATAATCATAATGATAATAATGCCAATAATGATTATTATTGTCATCATTATCATTACTGTTATTGTTTTAGTTATTTTTCTTGATGTAGTTACCATTTTTATTAATAGTATCATCATTGTTATTTTGTTTTTACTGATACCACTGGTATGATTATAATGACTTATGTTATATCATTAATATCATTTGATGTGATGATCAAACCCTTCAGAATATCTTTTATTTCTACAATTCTTCTTGTTATGATTGTTATTCTCATTTATATTATTACTGTTATTATGTCATTTATGACTATTGTTATTATCATTATTGATATTAATATGATAATAATATTATTCATAATAAGGCGACAATTATCTTATTCCTTTGTTTACGGATCCGCCGCACTTGTTTTTCCCGATTGTCGAAAATAAAAATAATTGAGAAATCGACTTTATCCCCCCCCCCCCCCAGCACCTAATCCGATACAATTTGGTTCCGATGTAAACAAAATGAGGATATTTGTAAAATCAACTTTTTGATATTACCGTCGATGTTCAACATAGCCAACCACCTTGAAAATAAATCAATGCAGCCATAACAGAAATGTGAACCTCGTCTCCTTTCGCTTTCCGGTGACGTGGACCCGATTCGAAATGCACAAATTGTCTCCGGTTCTGCCGAAGATCATTCCTGTCTGCGGGCGTGTCTGTTCATTTATTTTTTACGGCCTGTCAAATGTTTCCAGAAATGAAAACAAAAAAACCTACTCTAAAAAGAAGTCAAAACACCCAAATATTTTTATCTTTATTTTGCTACCGCCTGTCAGAGGTTTTCAGGAGGAAAATCCGTAAACCAAGGAATGATATAAGTGTGGCCCAATGACGATAATGATGATGATATTATTATCTTTATTATCATTACTATCATTATTATCTTTTATATAGTTTTTCTTCTTATCATCATCATCATCATTATTATTTTCCTTTTCTTTTTCTTCTTATCATTGTCATCATTATTATTAATATTAATTTTGTTCTTCTTCTTCTTATTATTATTATCATTATCAATATCATTATTATTCTTAGTAATAGTAGTAGCTGTTGTTGTTGTAGTCATGGTAGTTGTAGTGTAAGTACTATTGTTGTTGCTATTATTATCATTATTATTGTTTTATTACCATCATTATTGTTATTATTATCATTATATTTTTCATAGTTATCATTATTATTAATATCATTAATGCCATTATTATAATTATCATTATTATTATTATTGTTATTATTATTATTATTGTCATTATTATTATCATTATCATTATTATTTATATCAGTATTACTGCATCTATTATAATTATTACTATCGTTATTATTATTATTGTTATGTTTATTATTATTATTATTATTATTATTATTATTATTAATATTATTATTATTATTATTTTTTTATTATTGTTATTGTTATCATTACTATTATTATTATTATTATCAATAGTAGTATCATTAATATTGTTATTATAATTATTATCATTATGGTGATTATTTATATTATCATTTTTATTTGAATGATGATGATGATTACTATCATTATTTTTATTATTGTAATAATAATAACAACAACAACAACAACAATAATAATAATGATAATAATAATAATAATAATAATAGTAATAGTAATAATAATAATAATAATAATAATTATTATTATTATTGATGTTATCATTACTATTATGAATAACATGATTATTAATTTTGTTATTATGGTTGTTGATTTTTTTATTCATTATCTTATTCTAATTGTTATTCCCATTTTGTATCTGCAATTAGTGATACAATTTGACAATAATGGTATCAAAAATGACAAAATTGATGATAAGAATAAATATTTTTTTATTTTTGATACTATCATATTATGATAACATTAAGTATTAATATTGGCATCATTATCCTTATCACTGATATTATTGTTATCATCATTATTGTTATTTCTTTTACTATTGTTATTGGTATCATTGTCAATATAATTGTTGTTGTTGTTTTTATCATTTGTTATTGTTGTTGACATTTATATTATTATTATCATTTTTGTTGTCATTATTTTTATAATCAATGGTATAACCATTACTCTTCTTATCATTTCCATCATCATCATCATCATTTTCATTTTCATTATTATTGTTATAATTATTACTATTGTTATTATCAATGTTATCATATTTATGTTTATGATCCTCTTTATTATAAAGGTTATCATTTTAATCATGATAATAATAAGAATAATCATTAACATTTTTGCTACCATTATCATTATCACTAAAAATAGTAGTAATGATGATAATAACAATATCAGTAATAATGATAATTACAATGAAAATGATAATAATAACAACAGCAACAATAACAATGATAATAATGATAACAATAATAATAATGTTAATATTAATCATTGTTGTTGCTATTGTTATTATTATTATTATTATCATTATTATTATTATCATTATCATTATTATTATCATTATCATTATTATTGTTACTATTATCTTTATTGCTATTATTATCAATGTGGTCATCATTGTTATCATAAACATAACAACGTTATCATAATAATAATGATAAGGATAATAAGTAATCATTATTATCATATTCATAATTTTCTTTTTTATTATTATTACTATTAATGTGATTGTTATTATCAGTGTTGATATGATTATCGTTATTGATGTGCATGTTATTATTATTACTAATATTTTCATTATTATTATTATTATTATTATTATTATTATTATTATTATTATTATTATTATTATTATTATTATTATTATTATTATTATAATTATCATTGTTATTATCATCTTTTTATTATCATTATTATCATCATCATTATTATCATTATCATTATTATTATTACTATTATTATTATTATCATCATCATTATTATTATCATTATTATTAATATAATTATCATCATCATTATTATAATTATCATCATCATTATTATAATCATTGCTTTTATTATGTTTTTTTTGTTATAATTTTCATTATTATCAAAGTTAGTATTCATATTCATATATTTATTGTTCTTAGTCTTACGTTTGCTCTTATCGGTATTCTTTGTTCTATTATTGTATCTATCATTTGTGATTAAATGATGATCAAAGTAATGATAATATCATTAATGGTTATAATAATGATTATGATAATGATTATAACAACAATAACAATAACAATAACAACAATAATAATAATAATAATAATAATGATAATAATAATAATAATAATAATAATAATAATAATAATAATAATAATAATGATAATAACAATAAAATAATAATAACAATAACAATAACAATAATAATAATAATAATAATAATAATAATAATAATAATAATAATAATAATAATAATAATAATAATAATAATAATAATAATAATAATAACAATAATAATAATAATAATGATAATAATGATAATAATGGTAATAATGATAATAATAATAATAATAATAGAGATAATAACAGTAATAATAAGATTGTTAATGATGATAATAATAAAGACCATCATTATTATTGTTATCATTAATCTCAAATATGGTTATCACCATTATTGTTATAAAAATGATAATGAAAATAACAATGATAATAATAATAATAATAATATAAAGAATGATTCTGGCAATAATGACAATTATATCAATATTTTTTCTTTTCTTTCCTCTTCTTCTTATTACTATGTGTCTTATCCTTATCATTTTTATTATTATTACTATTTTTCTTCGCTTTCTTCTTTTTTGTTGTTGTTATTACCATATTTGATGCTATTGTTATTATTATCATTATTATCATCAATATTATTGTAATCATTAACAATATTATATTATTTTCTATAATTAGTTTTATCACTGATATTGTCCTTTATTCTTATACATTTTCCGTTGTTGATCTTATCATTATTATGGTTATAAGTTTTATTGTTATCATTATTACTGTTTTTTTTAAATAATTATTAATGTAATCGTTATTATTTTATCATTATCAATAACTCGTTGTTATTATCATCATTGTCATCATTGTTATCACTCTTATTGATGTCATCATTATTATCATTATCATCATTATCATCGTTATCATTAATATTATTGTTATTATTATTACTATTATTATTATTATTATTATTATTATTATTATTATTATTATCATTATTGTAATTATTATTATTATTATCATTATCATTATTATTTTTATTATTACTATTATTATTATTATTATAATTATCATTACTAATATTATGCAGCTGTTGTTAATATTAGTATCACTACCATCAGTATCATTATTATTATCATCTTTATAATCATCATCACCATAATCATTATCATTACTATTATCTTGATCATTCTTATCATTGTTATCATAAATTCTATTATTGTTCAAATTATTGTTATTATTATTATTATCATTATTATTATTATTATTATTATTATTATTATTATTATTATTATTATTATTATTATTATTATTATTATTATTA
>NC_091552.1:25915488-25925488 GCF_042767895.1 Penaeus vannamei
ACAAAAATGAAAGAGGTACAGAACAAAAATGAAAAAAGGACAGAAGAAAATGTCCACTACCGGATCCAAAATGTAAGGAAGACAAACTTTAGCCTTGCATCCAAAAGGAATACTGACGGATTGTATATAGTCTACACTAATATATATGGTTTATCTTCGAAGCTGCCAGAAATAGATCCAATAACTTAAATCAATACACCAGATGTAATATACATCACTCAATTTAGACTGGATCCCTTCATTTACGATGTAACATTAGGACATTAGGGCAAATGAAAATGGAAGGGGGCAATCAAGGTAGAAACAAACGGGGTAAACATACTACATACTACATGTACCACAGTGTACATGCTACCTCATACATAGATGATCACAAGAAAATTACCAAAAACGACTTTAAGAAACGCTAAAGAGCCTGGTAAAAGTGCTACAACTTTCGGAAACCAACGAAAAAAAAATCTTGTAACAGGGGATTTCAATAGCAGAATTAACTGAGAAAATTTCGATCCCTGAGCACAACTTTATTCGTGGGATGCTAAATTACTAGGTCATACATGAGGTAAGAGGGCTTGGTAGACCTTCTTTGCTTAGCCTCATATTCACAAAGCATAAAGTGATATTGAGTGACCATGTAGTAATTAAACCAAAGTATTGGCTACTGAAGGAAAGAAAGGAGAAGTGCAATTACAAGAGAGGTGATTGATGGCATAAACCACTCCCGAACGATGAGAATCTTGATACAAAATATTCAATTTTATGTAGTCTATAAAAAGTAGTAGAAGACTTTACATCAAGATTCAAACCTGAAGCAAAAAAATGGCCAAGTGTTTCAAATGATAAATGCAGAAAAATCAGAGAAAACAGGCAGCTCCTTTAGAAAAGATTTATAAGGCATATATCTCAGGCAGCATATGAAAAGAGGGGCATTTCACTCTACACCCTACTTGGAAAAAAACACGGAAATCCTTAAAAAAAAAATTTAAAAGAAAATCCAGAAATCTCTAAGAAATCCCAAGAATCCTAAGATCTCGTAAATGTTCCATTCGCTGTAATATTTTACAAAATCTTGGTAATAGTACTAAAGATGTCTTAAAAATCGGCAGAAAGTGTCATAAATTTCGATAAACATCTGAGCAGAGCAAAGTGCTTAGTTGAAGCCGCTGCGCAGGAGCTTTTCCTCATATGCCATAGAGTTTCATTGATGAACAAAACCCCAGAAACGTGTTCAGTACCTAGTCCTGACCATAGAGGTAGACGACGGTGTAAGACGAGACTGTAACCATTCAAGAAGTGACCGTTTACCACGGCCGTTCGTCAGAATATAACAAGCTTATGTATCATGAGACTCGGAATTAAATGCAGTATAACATTTGTATTAATAATAATACAAATGATTTATGCCAGATTTTAGGCATAATTGACCACCCTTGCAAAAAAGTCTGTGTGCAAACTTCATGTTCTGAACTGCAAACACGAATTAAAGATAAAACGCAGTCTTAGAATAATACCATTTTAATTTAATGTTAATGTCTGAAATGCCTTTTTTTAGTTTTCAAAACAAATTCAGATTCAGATTCATATCGTTTATTTAGCCAAAGAATGAGTACAGAGGAGCAAAAGAAAAAATGATACATATGACAGTATTGGCTGAGCCTTAAGGGAGCAAACAAGCTCCCTTTACAGGCACCTTAAAGGTAATTTAATTAGTTTACATAGATATATATACATAAATACACACTTATGATTATAAATACATGCAGACATCTACATACACACACCTGTAAACACATATAAACACATAAACATAAATGCATGTGCTTATTTGTACACATGCATACATCTACATATAGGTGTAGATACACATACGTACATACACAAAGTGTATGTGTATATCTATAACCACACATACACCTAAATACATGCACGTAAACACACGCACATACACACAAATATTACATTCGTGAAAAAAAATAAAGTGAGAAAAGAATACACAACATAATATAAAACACAAGTATTGTATAGGACATGGATGACTATGTAAATATATCAGTATAGTGGGTTGGGAGGTTGTTCAAGTTTTGGGCCTTGATATGGGATGATTAACTGAGATTGGGCGAAGGATACAAAGGGAATTTGGAGTAAGTTTTTATATGTATGGGTATCTAGAATTTTGCCTTTCCGGAAAATAGTTGTTCGAAGGCAATGTAATATGTTTATATATAAAGAGACTGCAACAATATATGTTTATCTCCCTTAGTTTTAAGATTTTCAAATTTCGAAATACATCATTCGTGTGATCATTTTTCCTTAGACCTGAAATAGTGCGAACGGCTCGTTTCTGTGTGATGAGTAGATTGTTAATGATGCTCTTGTTGGCAGAACCCCATATTGTTTGGTAGTAGTTTATATAGCGGTAATTGAGAGAGTAATAAAGCTGCATACAAGCTTTGAGTGGTAGTGAATCTCGGATCTGATAAATGATACCAACTTGTTTATTTACTCTATTCCCAACATAGCTGACGTGGGGCTTCCACGTCAACCTTTCGTCTAACATGACACCTAGAAATTTAGTTTGGTTCTTTTTGGATAAAATTTTGGCCACTTTTAAGTTGTGCATGTCCGGTGGATTTTTTTTGTTTCTTTGGAACATGATAAAGTGGGACATATCTATGGTTAGAGTACGTTTATTAGAATGAAGCCATTCACTAACTAGTTGTAATTCAGCATTGGCTATTGAGTCTACGTGGGAGAGCGAGTTATGAGAGGTGTATAGATTACTGTCAGCACATATCAATGGTTCGCAGCCAATCTAACCGCAGTAAATGAATATGGAGTACCACAAGGTTCCATTTTGGGCCCATTTTTATTTCTGTTATATGTGAATGATATTGTTAACAATATCATTCACATTGTAAATGATATTGTTAACAATATCATTTACATATAACAGAAATAAAAATGGGCCCAAAATGGAACCTTGTGGTACTCCATATTAATTTACTGCGGTTAGATTGGCTGCGAACCATTGATTTGCTGTGCCTCTGATGCCATAGTGTTCAAGTTTATTTAATAGAATATGATAATCTACCGTATCAAAGGCTTTACATTAGTCTAGACATACACCAATTGAAACTTTCCTTTCGTCAAATGCAGTGACTTATAAAGAGTAGTGATAGCTTCCTCAGTTGATTTGGTTTTCCTGAAATCATATTTCCTGAAATCATATACAAAAGGTTTCTAGTCCATTAGCTATTATATTTTTTCTAGGATTTTACTAAAGGCCAATAAATGCGATATTAGACAGTAGTTCTCAATGTTACCCTTTATTTCCACATTTATAGATTGGCTGGATCTTGGCAGTCTTCAGTGATTCTGGGATTCTGCCTTTGGTTAGAGATGAGTTTATAAGGTGGAGGAGGACCTGACTGATACAGTTTTTATAAGACTAATACGGATATTGTCAGGGTCAGAAGATTTTTTAAAAACTAATCTATTGTATCGGAATTTTTTTTTGTAGTTGTCGGAAAAATGGTAAAGGTATTTAGTTGACGATTTGAAAGAAACGTATATGGAGAAACAGCAGTTTCATTGAATGTAGATGCTAATCTCTTGGGAATATTTATGAAATGATTATTAAAATGCTGAGCAATTACTTTTGGATCCCTCACTTCCTGCCTTTCAATAGTAAATGACTGAGATTGACACTGTGACCTTTTATTTAAGATAGTGTATATTATCTTTCCGTAGAGTTTCCCGCATTATTTGATCTGGCGTATTTCCTTTGGAGCTTATTTTTCTCTCTGATAAGGGCTTTAATTTCGTCATTGATGTAAGGCTTCAATAAGGATTTAGTTTGTATACATTTATTTTTTTTCAGGAAAGTATTTGTTAAAACATGCCTTGAATATTATCATAAAATTAAAATAAATAATATTAGGGTCTGATGGAGCTAACGCTAGATCTCACACTAATTTACTGAGATAGTTTTTAAAATTTGAAGCATTTTCTAAGCTGGTCTCTATACTTAATTGGTATTTTATGGCTATACATATTAATCACCTTCATGTTAAATGTTGCGATGACGGGAAAGTGATTAGAAATGTGGTTATAGAGCACCCCACTGTTGCTGCAAGACGTTAAATTGTTCGTCCACACATGGTTTATGATCGTTGCAGACTTATCCGCTACCCTCATTGCTTTCGAGATTACATTGAAAAAGAATTTGGAGTGAAAGAAATTGATAAAATCCTGTACATAATTGCCCTTAAAAGGTCTCAATTAAAATCTCCAGTTGTCACACACAAGTTTTTTCTCGATCAACATCTTCAACTTTTCCATGAAGACTGTAATATTGCTTTTGGGTTGACGGTAAATTTCCCCTATTATTACGTTACCTCTTTCATTAATGATCTTAATGAATAGGGCTTCAATGCTTTCCTCTTACAGTAATAGATCACTTGTTTGCTTGCTAGAGAACAGCATATAATACGGAATGTGGAAGAGGTTTTGTATGATGTTTGTTTGTTTTGTTTCACACAAGGTAATAATGTCAAATGGATGGGAGGGTATAAGCATTGCAATGTAAAGGATTCAAAATGGCGTGGCAACAAATGGATGTTATAATTCATAATAGATAAGGAGTGAAGAGGCACATTATTCGGGAAATAATAATTACAGAGGGGACGGCACACTTCCAGTTTAGACTACATAAAGTTATCAGGGTCATTATCACACGACAGAGTGTCACTGTTGACTATGAATGGCTTGTATGTAATTTTTTTCAAGTTCTGATATAGGAATGGTGTAGTTGTTTCTATATACATCGTTAAAATCACTTAAATCGGTGGAAAATAGTGTCGGATAAGGAGTTAAAAGGTAGATATGAACTTAAGGGCATTAGAAAATGAAAAAGTCAATACTAATTAGATAAAACAGCAAAGATATGAGTGGTACCGACCGATCTTGCTTCTGACGCTACGAACCGGTAACCTGTGTTCTTGTACGAACTTTTTCAAATCATTATTGTCGGCACCTCCAGCTGCGCCAGCCGCTTCAGAGTAGGTTGATGAGAGCGCCGATGCAGATGGGACTTTAGACATGTTCATCAGTGGCAGAGGAAAGGACGCGAAGACAGGGTTGGGCAGAAGGTGAGGCGAGGCGATCAGACGAGTGTTGTTGGATAGTCTGCGAGGAGGGGGGGAAGGGTGGGGAGGGGAGGAGGCACTCTCTGTAGGTCTTCGCTTGGGAGGAGATGGGGGCGTTGATTTACGAAATGGCATGTGATGATCTGGAGGGAGAGCTGCGACGAAAGTTTGGTCGAGACAGTGGGGGCTCTTCATGACCAACTTTCTTCCATTGAAAAACGCTATTTTCTCCTGGTTCCTTACTTCGTGCATGAGTGTCATTTGGCTTCAACAGAGGACGGCATAAGTCTCTGCAGATAAACACGTTTGAGCCTTTCATTTTCCTCTTGTCCCGAAAGATGATGTTGTGGAGGTTAAGAAACCAAACTGGATTTTATCTCTTTATTGTTAATGAGCCAAGCACAAGTAATGTCAGGACAGCAGTCGTGTGGCGAATGATGATTCCACCTCAGGTCCGGCGGCTTAAGTACCTGACCGGCGATGTTAGCATGGCCGGTTAGGGCGGTCCCGAAGCAGGGGTCAGCCAGTCACAGGTCAGGTGCGGTTCTAGATTGATGGCCAATCAGGAACCGCTACAGCACTCCCCCTCTAGTTTCGCGGTCGCGAAACGGACTTTGGCGATCCTGAAGGGCTGCTGCAGGTGTGCGGGTTTGGCGCGGTCGATGGTCACGGTGTCTTCTCCCTTTGGGCGGCGAATGGTGATCGTCTTGTCGCCTCTTCGGATGACCGGGAATGGACCCTTGTACGGAGGACAGAGAGGAGGTCTGGGATGTTTTCTCACGAAGACGTGAGAGCAATCCTGGAGGCCTGGAGGCATGTATATGTACTGCTGTCGGGTGGGTCTCGTCGGTCGGCTGCGTACCCGGGCCATTCGTTCGCAGAGTTGTTTGCCGAAGGTCCCGGGTTTGAAGTTGCTGGCTGTGACAAGGAAATCTGCAAGGAGGGCGAGCGTTGTCCCGTAGACCATTTCTGCGCTGGTGCACTGCAGGTCCTCTTTGAACGACGTCTGGATGTTGAGGAGGACATGAGGAAGTTGGTCGACCCATCTGTTAGGGGAGGATGATGTTAGGGCCTGCTTCATATGCCGGTGGAGTCGCTCGACCATGCCGTTGGCGCAGGGGTGGTAGGCAGTCGTCCTGATTCTTTTGGACCCGAGCAGGATCATTAGGTGGCGCCAAAGTTCGGACTCGAACTGGGCGCCGCGGTCTGTAGTGACGGTTTCCGGGGTGCCAAAGTGGGAGATCCAGGTATTGAAGAAGGTCTTGGCGACTGTCGCTGCGGTGATGTCGCGGATGGGCGTAGCCTCGGGCCATCTGGTGAAGCGGTCGATCATCGTCAGGATGTAGCTGTAGCCGTCGTCCATGGGCAGGGGTCCCACTATGTCTATGTGGACGTGTAGGAACCTACTGTCTGGAATAGGAAAGGTTTGGAGGGGGGATTTGGTGTGCTTGTGGATCTTGTTTCTTTGGCATTCGATACAGGAACGACACCACTGCCGAACGTCCTTGATGATGGCGGGCCAGACGTCCTTGCTGTGGATGTGTTGGGTGGCCTGGATGCCGCGATGCTGGTGGTAGGCATCGAAGAATCGCCGACGGAGGGAAAGCGGGATGTATGGGCGAGGGTAGCCGAGGGAGACATCGCAGAGAAGGTTGTCGCAGGAGTTCGGGATTTTGACTCTCTCAAGGTAGAGGGAAGTCTGGCCCTCTAGGAGTGGAGTCAAGCACGTGTCCTGGCGTTGCTCTCTGCTTACCAGATGGTAGTCCACTGCGTCGTCGGCGAGAGTTGCAGCAGATAGGGTCACCCTCGACAGAGCATCGGCGGCCTCATTGTCCGAGCCCCGAATGTGGCAGATGTCCGTCGTGAACTGGGAAATGAAGTCCAGGTGGCGCTCCTCGCGAGGGGATTGGCGGCGGGTCCTCGAGTGTAAGGCGAAGGTGAGGGGTTTCTGGTCCGTCAGGATGTGGAATTCCTTAGCCTCCACAGACGGCTAGAAATGCCTCACCGCAGAGTATGCTGCCAGGAGCTCCTTTCCGAAGGCACTGTACTGTGACTGGCGTGGCGACAGGGTTTGCGAAAAGAAGGCAAGGCGTTGCCATTGCTTACCCTGGCGTTGCTGGAGGACCGCACCGATGGCAGTGTCGGAGGCGTCGACCGCTATGCTGAGGGGAGCCTCAGGCAGCGGATGGTTAAGCAGGGTGGCAGCGGCAAGGGCTTCTTTGCAGGCTTGGAAGGCTTCATTAGTCGGGGACGTCCACTCAATTCTGGCGTTTCTGCTGGCCCTGTTAGGTGTGATCAGGGCGTGGAGGGGCTTGAAGAGCTGGGCACACCCGGGAACGAACCTTCTGTAGAAGTTAAACATGCCCAGGAATTTCCGCAGCTGCTTCTCCGTCGCTGGCCTGGGGAACTTCCTTATAGCGGTGACCTTCTCCTGCGCTGGGGTGATGCCTTGGGGGGTGTCGGTGTGGCCGAGGAAAGAGAGGGAAGCGACACCGAACTGGCATTTTCCCGGGTTGATAACGACGCCCGCGTCTTGCAGTCTGCCGAAGAGGGCGCGGAGATGGCGGGCGTGGTCTGCTTCTGAGATGCTGGCGACGAGGATGTCGTCGATGTAGGCGAAGACGCCCTCAAGGCCGCGAGTCACGTCGTTTATGAATCGCTGGAAGGTCTGGGCGGCGTTCCGAAGAGCGAAGGGCATCCTGAGGAATTCAAAGAGGCCGAAAGGTGTGATCACGGCCGTCTTGGGGATGTCCTCTACAGCGATCGGGATTTGGTGGAAGGCCCGCATGAGGTCGATCCTGGAAAAAACCGTACAGCCAGACAGCTCGTGGGAGAAGGAGTGCAGGTGTGGCAGGGGGTATCTGTCGGGGGCGGTGATCGTGCTGAGGTGACGGTAATCACCGCACGGGCGCCAGTCACCATCCTTCTTCTTCACCAGATGCAGAGGGGCTGCCCATTGACTGCTGGAAGGGCGTATAATCCCCAACTGCATCATATGGTCGAACTCCGCCCTGGCACTGCGACATCTGTCGGGGCACGGGGACCGTGGGTGACGATGTGGTGCCGGACTTCGTGCCGTGGTTGGGTGGCCCGGTTGATTGGCTTGGTCAAGGCCGGGAATTCCCGCAGGATGTTCTTGAAAGCGCAGGTCCTGGGAAGCACTGTATATATTAGGGGGGTACTTACCAGATCTGGAGCAACGTGCGTACGGGCCCCGGTTCGGTGGATCAGGGCCATACCTTGAAGATAAACCGTCAGACCGTAGTGCGCCAAGAAGTCGGCGCCGATGATGGGTTGAGGGACGTCGGCGACGAGGAAGATCCACTGGAATCGTTGGGCGGGCTCGCCTTCCAGCGAGAGGGTCCTCGAACGCTCGCCGTAAGTGTTGATGGGCGATGTGTTGGCAGCTTCCAGAGAGCGGGAGGAGGGGAAGCGTTTATCCCTGTGGGAGGCCGGGAGGAGGCTGACCTCGGCCCGTGTCGACGAGGAAACGTAGGGAGGAGGAGGCATCTCGGACGTACAATAAACGCCTCCGAGGTCCGGAGACAGGCGCGCCCAGTTACCTCGCGGTACCCTCCAATCTTTGAGCGGCGGTGCAGGAGCACGGAAGCAAGGCTGGCAGTTGGGCGGTAGAGAGCGCCTGAAGTCCCGGTCACTGTGTGGCGGCGAAGGGGTGCGACAGCGAGAGCGTTCCTGTGTAGATATCTTCTGCACAGCCTCGGATAGTGTGGCGACGTGAGCTGCAAGGGATCCCAACGTCACGACGGAGGTGGTGGTTGTGGCAGACACTGTCGCTTTTGACGGTGTGGGTGCCCTAGCTGCGAGCATCGCGTCGGCTTTTAGGGCAAGGTGCTCCAATGGGGCGTCTGACACCAGCAGGATTTGCTGGATATCAGCGGGCAGCCGCTTGAGGAAGAGAGAGCGCATGACGTCTGGTGGGAGCGTCGTGCCGGTGTGGGTGAGGAGGCGCTGGAAGTGGTGAAGGATTTCTGTGGGAGTACGTCTGTCCGCGGCGTCAGACGAGAGGAAGGAGCTTAACGCGGTCAGGGAGTTAGGTGCTGCTCGCCTAAGAATGGCCTCCTTAAGCTCGTCGTAAGTGGCGCACCGATGATCATTCAGGAGGTCGCCGACGGTCAGAAGAAGTTCTGGCGGGAGGTTAGTGACCAGCAGGCGGAATTTAGTGGTCTGCGTGGTGATGTTCCTGAGGAGGAATTCCTGCTCCACTTGAAAAAAACATTCCGGCAGGCTGGCCAGAGAGCAGACTGGTAGCGTCCTGTGAGTTGCTGACATCTTGTGTAAAAACTTGGGTCACTCCGAGGGTCACCAGTGTGGAGGTTAAGAAACTAAACTGGATTTTATCTCTTTATTGTTAATGAGCCAAGCACAAGTAATGTCAGGTCAGCAGTCGTGTGGCGAATGATGATTCCACCTCAGGTCCGGCGGCTTAAGTACCTGACCGGCGATGTTAGCTCGGCTGGTTAGGGTGGTCCCGAAGCAGGGGTCGGCCAATCACAGGTCAGGTGCGGTTCTAGATTGATGGCCAATCAGGAACCGCTACAATGTCACGATCGGAAAGGCGTGAAAACCAGATCATGATGTCCCTTGGGTTCTTCATTCCCGGCTTCCCGATGCGATGCATGTGCTCGAGATGAGGGGCTGCATTTTTTTTTCAAGCGAAATGAGTCGTCCAAATCATCCATGCGTTCATTAAGTTTCTTGCAGGATGCTCACAAATCTGCATTTGCACGTGACAAAGTAAGATTATCCATCACCAAGTCTAGCTGTTTGGCCTTTTGTGAGTCTAAATTGGCCTTGAGATCTCTTACTTCACTGCACGAGCTCGAGGCTCTTTAAGA
>NC_091552.1:25930488-25932988 GCF_042767895.1 Penaeus vannamei
TCTGACAGCCCAGAGTTATGAACTACACTACCAAGGTATGTAAAGCTCTCTGTGACTTCAATGTCCTCGCCGCAAGCATGTACCGACTGAACAGGTTCTCCTATCAAGTCCCCAAATTCCTGGACCTTGGTCTTGGTCCAGGAGACCTCTAGACCCAGGGGCTTCGCTTCATTGCTAAATGCATCGAGAGCCGCCACTAGGGTTTCCAAAGACTCAGATAGAATGGCAACGTCATCAGCGAAGTCAAGGTCTGTAACCTTGATGTTGCCCAGCGTTGCCCCACAATGACTTTGAACAGTAGCTCTGCCCAGTATCCAGTCCATGCAAGTGTTGAAAAGAGTTGGTGCAAGGACACAGCCTTGCCTCACTCCTGAACTAACAGGAAAGAAGCTTGACAGGCCCCCACCACACTTTACAGCACTTTCAGTACCAGTATACAGGCTTGCTATTAGTCCAATAATCCTTGTTGGTATTCCTCTCAGCCTCAGGATCTCCCAAAGTGACTCCCGATGCACCATATCGAACGCCTTCTTGAGGTCGATGTAGGCTGCAAGCAGCCCACGCCCAAACTCACGACGGCGCTCTACAATGACTCGAAGCGCGAAGATACGGTCTATTGTGGACTTACCAGGAGTGAATCCGGATTGCTCCAGTCTCTGGTGCCTCAGTAGATGGTCTCTGATACGTCTCAGAAGGATGTGGGCGAGAACCTTGCCTGGTACACTGAGCAGTGTGATGCCTCGGTGATTGCTGCAGTCCCACCGGTCCCCCTTCCCCTTCCAGAGAGGGATGACCACACCCCTCAACAGGTCAGGAGGAACGGAACCGGACTGCCAGATGGCAGCCAGGACAGCATGTAACCCCTGTGCCATAGGTTCACCACCAGCCTTTAACAGTTCAGCTGGTATGCCGCAGATACCAGCTGCTTTACCACTCTTCAGCTTGGAAATCGCCCCCCTAACTTCAGTTAGGGAGGGAGGGTCCTCACTGATAGGTGGATCCGGCAGCGGGATCTCGACACTACCCACATCCAAGTTAACTGTTGGTGGGTCAACCTGGTACAGCTGCTCAAAATACTCAGCCCAACGTCCCCGCACCGCAAAAGGATCTGAAACGATCTGACCACTTACTGAGCGAACTGCTGTCACCTGTGAAGAGGGCTTGGAGTTCAGCTTTCTCAGGGCTTGGTATGCAGGACGAAGGTCATTTACTAAGAAATGGCCTTCTACCTCCTCCGCGAGATGGAATTCTGTACTGCTCTCGGGCGTACACCAATCGTATCTTGAGCTGCATCAAGCATTTCACGCTTAAAGGTATCCCACAGAAGAACAGGGTCTGTCAGACTGCCAAGCACTGCGAAACGATCAGAGATTGCCTCAGCAAACCTGCGGGCACACTCCCCCTCCCTCAGCCTGTCCAAATGAAACACCCTAGGGTGATCATTTGACCGCTGGGGGTTTTGAAGTGGACCCGGAGGGTAGCCACAACCAATCTATGGTCAGTACCACAGAACTCAGCACTCCTGTACACCCTGCAATTCTGAAGGATCCTCCAACGAGTGCTAACAAGTATGTGGTCGATCTCCTTGGCTGCGTTACCCGCATCACTGTACCATGTCCAGCGATGTGGGTCTGGGCGCTGGTACCAGGAGCCAGAAATCCTCAATTTCTGGGACCTAGCAAAGTCCCGGAAAAGGAGGCTATTCTCGCTACCGGCATCAGCTCCTGAACCATGGGGACCGACAGACATCTCATAGCCAGCTCGATCACAGCCAGATACCGCAATGCGAATATCTCGTCGAGGACATCTGTCTGCCACAGATGTAAGTTTGGCGTAGAACATCTCTTTCACGTCAAGTTTACAAACATCGGTAGGAGCGTACACAGCAATAAGAGACATGAAGCCAAAAGAAAGCTTCAATCTCAATACCATTATACGCTCATCAACAGGAGTAACCTCTACTACCGAGGGCTGGAGTCTGCTGGAGACGGCAATGGCTACTCCCTGGAGATGGTGGCCATCGCTGCGGCCCGACCAGTAATAGGTGTAGCCACCTACACAGGTCATGCCACTGCCAGGCCTCCTCACCTCCGAGAGAGCAGCCACCTCAACTCTCAGCCTCCCCAGTTCCCTCGACAGTAGAGGCAACCGATCATCCTGACGCAAAGAACGGACGTTCCAAGCCCCCACCCTAACTTCCCACCTGAGGTTCAGCCTCTGGCAGTCGCTCCGGGTGGATGCCACCTCTGCCACCCCCACCGACGCTGCCCCATATAAAAGGGGGTGGCGGGCTGTGTGCCCCATCATCCACCTGTGGGGTTCCCGAGGGCTTTCCCCCACAAGCTTCACTCTGGGCTGGTGGCCACCAGAGCGCAGGCGAGACGGATAGTTCCCGTTCCAAGCCTGCGCTCCAGCAGTCGCCCTCCCAGCAGGGCCCACAGTCCGCCTCACTAGCTGGGTGGGAGGGGCTTTTCCCCTCCTCCCAGCCTCTCCATTTATA
>NC_091552.1:25942988-25945488 GCF_042767895.1 Penaeus vannamei
CATTATATCCCATTGTTATCATTATTTCTACTATTACCAATATTCATATTTTCAATATAATCATTGTCATTTTTTTTATTATTATCACTATTGTTATTGCTTTTATCATCATCAGTGTTATTTTTATTATCATTATTATCATTATCAATGTTATTATTATATTGTCATAATAATTATCGTCATTGTTATTATTATTATTATAATCATCGTTGTTATCATTATCTTTATTTTCATCCGTATCATTTTCCTTATTATTATTATCATTACCTTTTAAAATACTACCTTTGTTATCTTCATCCTTTTATCATCATTATCATTATCATTATACTATAGTCATTATTACTGTTATTATTTCTATTACTGTTTTTAATATTACTATCATTATCATTGTCAATAAGACTTATTATTTTTCATTATTATCATTATCATCATTATATTGATTATAATCTTAACTATTGTTATCATTATTATTATTATCATTGTTGTTGTATTTCCCCGTCTTTTTTACTCTTCTAATGATCAGCATGCTCTTCATTATGATTATATTATCATTATTATTATTATTATCATTGTTATGATTACCATTATTTCACTATTAACATATCATTATCATAATTAGGATTATAACACTTATTATCATTACCTTTATCATTATTGTTATTATCTATATATCATTATCATTATTATCGTCATTGCCATTATTAGTAATAGTATTATTGTTCTTACTATGAATATTATAATCATTATAATCATTTTGATATCATTATAATTTTTGTCATCATTATTATCATAATTACCATTATCTTATCATCATTTTCATTATTATTATAATTACTATTATTATGATGATAATGATGATAATAATGATAATAATGATGATAATAATATTAGAATATCGATAATAATAATTTTTATTATTATCATTATAATTATTAATATTATTACTATCATTATTGCCATCCTTATCATAATCATCATCATTACCATTATTACCATACTCGTTATTATTATTGTTGTTGTTTTAGAGTTTAAAATATCTTTTTACCATTACTACAATTCTTACTGATACCCACATCCTTACAAAATCATACTTGCATCCATCTACTCATTGTCCCCCCATCCGCTTCTCTCTCTCTCCTCATATCCAAATGCCGCGAAAGAGAGAGAAAAGCTACGAGAAAGGAGAGTAAGGAAATACTGGTCAAGGGTCGCACGTCGCCGTGACGACACTGGTAGAAGACGGAGAGAGACGGAAAAGGATGGACGGTTTCGGATAAAATACTGAGCAAATGAGGTCTAACGGTGAGGATGGAGAGAGAGAAGAAAGGGGAAAGGGGGAATAATAGAGGAGGGAAAGGCAGAAGGGGGAGAGTTAGGAGGGGAAGGGAACAGAGGGGCGGTGGGTGCGAGCGAGGGGGAAGTATTCATACTCGGGACGATAATTGTTATGAGGGAACTAATGACGTCACGGTGGGGGAACTTGGCTGCCTATGGCACGATAATCGCAATTTCTGTTCAGAATTACAGATTCGCTGTAATGAATCTATTTCAGTTCTTTAAAATGAAACTGCTTTATGTACATAAAAATAGTTATTATTATTTCCAGCGAAGGCTTGTTATCAATAATCTGGTCATTATGAGAACAAATAGAGGCAGAGATACGGAAAGAGCATCATGTCATGATCAAAATCTTAACAAGACGGTTATGTAGAAGCTCTTAATCTCCTCATGTATATACGTTGAAGACATGAACCTACATCCATGCATGTTGTGAGCACAATTCCACACTCAAGGAAAAAACGAATATCAATCGCATTCTGACATCATATCAAATTCATACGTATTCCTGCCTATTAACGTCGTATCGATACATGAAAGTATAATTGCACTTGCATACTCTAGAAAAACAGTTGGGAAAATCCTTTATCCCCAAATGACCTCTAAAATAAGAATAATCTTCAACAGTACCAGCGGTAGACATTACGCAGCTGTCTACCCATGCGGGTGAAGGGGCGCAGAGGGGTGACAAAGGAACTCACGACAAAATTGAATTTAACATCATGATCTAACATACGGTAAGAAGGAGGGAGAGGGAGAAAGTGAGGAGCGCGAAAGAGGGATGATATGAATACGACGATGATGACGATGCTGATGATGATGAAGAAGAAGAGGAGGAAGAGAGGAGGAGAAGGAGGAAGGGAGGAAGAGGAGGAGGAAGAGAGGAGGAGGAGAAGGAAGGGGGGAGAAGGAGGAGGAAGGGAGGAAGAGGAGGAGGAAGGGAGGAGGAGGAGGAGGAAGGGAGGAAGAGAAGGAGGAAGGGAGGAAGAGGAGGAGGAAGGGAGGAGGAGGAAGGGAGGAGGAGGAGGAAGGGAGGAGGAGGAGGAGGAAGGGAGGAGGAGGAGGAGGAGGAGGAAGGGAGGAGGAGGAGGAGTAGGACGGGAGGAGGAGGGGAGGAGGAGGAGGAGGTTAGGAGGGAAGGAGGAGGAGGAGGAGGAGGTTA
>NC_091552.1:25950488-25952988 GCF_042767895.1 Penaeus vannamei
AGTATTCGAAAAGGGAAAGAAGCGCCCTCTAAAAGTAACCTTCATGAATAAGCAAGTGGTAACTGATATAATAAAGAAAGCCAGTCCTGGCCACCCATGAAGAATATAAGAAAATCTGGATAAGAGAAAATATGACCAAAGATGACAGAGAAACCCTACACAAAATGGAAGAAGTAAAGAACAAAAATAGGACTGAAGAGGGAAAAAACTTGTTTATTTGGAGGGTGAGAGGTCTCAAAGCAAAACAAACACATTATCGGAACCCAAATGTAGAGACAAACAAACATTAACCATGCAGCCAAAAGGAATACCGAAAGATTATATAGAAATAGTTTATACAAATATTGATGGTTTATCTTCGAAGCTGCTAAACTAGAGACAATAATTGAAATTAATAAACCACATGTAATATGCATCACTGAAACCAAACTGGATCCCTCCATAGACGATGTAGCATTAGGACTCAAAGACTATATTTGGAGAAAAGATAAGGCAGATGGAAATGGAGGGGGGGGGGGTAGCAATATTAACAAGGAAAGGAATTATTACAAAGGAGTTAGACATCAATTAGGACCCCATAGTGGAACTGAAAGTAATTGAGGTAGAAACAAATGGAGTAGACATAATACTAACCACGGTATATATGCCACCTCATATATCGGTGGTCACAAGAAAATTACCAAAAACTAATTCAAGAGACAATAAAAAAGCCTGGAAGAAGCGCTACAACTTTCGGAAGCCAATGCAAAAGAAATTCTTACCACAGGGGATTTTAATAGCAAAATCGACTGGGAAGGTTTCGATCCCAGGGCGCAACCACATTCGTGGAATGCTAAATTACTAGGTCATAAATGAGTATTGCCTTTTCCAGAATGTAACAGATCATACCAGGATAAGATGGCTAGATAGGCCGCCTATGCTGGACTTGATATTCACAAAGCATAACAATGATATTGAGGATATCGAGTACTGTCCTCCTTTAGGAAAAAGCGACCATGTAGTGATTAAAGTAAAATACTATCTCTACAAGAAAAACTTATCGTAAACAAGGAAAGAAAGGAAAAGTACCATTACAAAAGAGATGGTTATAGAAGCCTTAAAAATTTCTTTGCTAGCATAAACTGGGAAACATTTCTGTGGGATGAGAACCTTGATGTTCAGTATTCAAAATTTTGTAAGATGTATAAAAAAGGAGTGGAAAAATTCATATCAAAGTTCAAAACTGTAGCAAGTTCAATGACAAATGCAAGAAAATGAGAGAAAACAGGCAGCTCCTTTGGAAAAGATTCAGAAGACATAGATCTCAGGCAGCGTATGAAGGATATAAAGTATGAAGAAATGAGTATACCCAAACCATGAGAGAGGCGAGATTATACTTTGAAAAGGATATAATGAACTAATGTACAAGTCAACCAAAACTCTTCTTTAACTACATAAATAGTAAAACTAAGAGTAGAGATCAAATTAATGCCATCAAAGACAATATCATTATTTATTCTTAGGAGGAAGACATGTGTGAAATCCTAAATGAGAAATTTCAGTCCGTGTTCGTTCAGGATACACTCTTTGATATGGTTAATACCTATGCAAACGTAAAGAACAACGAAAATATCACTCTCAAAAATGAAATAAAAGATCTAAAAGGATTAGACAAGACCAAAGCAGAGGGACCAGATGAAATTTCTTACTGGATTCTCAGGGAATGTGCCGAAGAACTATGTACTCCTTTTTTGTTAATATTCCAAAATTCACTAAGACAAGGTAAACTACCAAAATGTTGGAAACGCTAATGTTACACCCTTATAAAAGACTGACGACAAACAAAACCCACAAAATTATAGACTAGTTTTATTAACTAGTGTAGTATGCAAGTTGCAAGAAAGGATAATCAAGAAACAATGGGTTGAAATGCTTGAAAAACACGAAATGATATCAAATAAACAATTTGGTTTTAGAGAAGGAAGGTCATGTGTAACAAATCTTTGTTTTTATGATAGAGTATCTGAAATAATACAAGAAAGAGACGGTTGAGTGGACTGTGTGTATTTGCTTTTGATAAGGTGTCTCATAGAAGACTACTATGGAAATTACAGCACCTAGGCGAAGTGAAAGGCAAATTACTCGTATAGATGAAAGACAGATGAGCACAGTAATTAGAGGAAAGCATTCTACATGGCGACGAGTAACCAGTGGAGTGCTTCAAGGATCGGTGTTGGCTCCGATTATGTTTACTATTTTCGTAAATGATTTAGGGTCGAACATAAGCCCTGGTAGTTATTTAAATATGTTTGCAGATCATGCGAAGATACAAAAAAGGATAACAGACGTCTCATGCCAATGCCTCCAAAGTTACATATAGAACTTATTCACGTAGAGTTGTAAGTGGAAAATGGAATTCTATACCAATAAATGCCACGTAGTCATGTTCGGAGAAAGTAGAAATCTCTCACTATTCCAATAAAAATTAGGAGACGCAATATTAAACACAACTGACTGGGAA
>NC_091552.1:26012947-26017947 GCF_042767895.1 Penaeus vannamei
TAGAATACGTGGGACTGAAAGCAGAACATTGCATGAGGAGTACAGAGGTGGGTTGCATTGTGACATGAGGTATGAATGCATGAGGCAGGTGTGACCTATTTAGGCAAGAACAGTTTTCCAGCGTCTGTTCTGGTGGTATGGAGCCGACCAAGGAGAGATGGAAGGTTTTCTGGTTTACAATTTATTGGTGGTCAGACCTTACCAGAATGTTTATCAACTGTTAAAGAGGAAAACTTCAAAGTGGGGGTAGTAGTCGGTGGCTGGTATGTGTGAAAAATGGTGTTGGTGGGTTCTGGACAAGGCAGTAGCATATAGTTCTGTTGTAAGGACATATGATTCAGGGGGAAGAGGAAAGCTGCATATGTGAGAAGGAAAGACTATGGTGATACCAGTACCTGAGATAGATTTGGAGCCATCTGCGTAGAAATGGGTACTGGAGGAGTAATTACAGATAAATGCAAGAAAATGTGTGAAAACTAGTGAAAATAAGCATAGCTTCTTACAAACAAAAGGGCACAATGTCGAGAAAGAGATGATATGTCTGAGGCAGAGGCAGAATATACTTGACAGCCATAATCAGTGGTGGAGAGGACTAGGGTAATATGGAGATGGAGGAGTGTTTTGCAGTCTGAACCCCAGGATATATTTGAGCGAGTTTATAAGAGTCCTTAAAAGACAGGATATGATCTCGCCAAGACAGTTTGGAGTCAAAAATGACACCAAGGAACTTGCCTGAAGGGCAGAATTGGATGGGAGTATCATATAGAAAGAGTGGAAGTTGGGAACTTATACGTGAACCAAAAAAAGGATGGAAATGGTTTTGGAGGTACAAAATCAAAATCCATGGTTGGTAGCTCAAGAAGAGATTGATATTATAGCAGACTGGAGAAGCTGATGGAGAGCAGGTATGGAAGGACCAGAGATAGATGGTTAAATCATCTATGTACAGAGATGAACAGATACCTGGTAGTAAAGCTGAAACTAATCTGTTTACAGCAATGAGAAATAATGTGGTACTGAACACACTGTCTTGTGGGATACCTTTGAATTGAGGGAAAAAAGAGGAAACAGAAATGGCAAATCTGACACAGTAGGTGTGATCAAAAAGGAAGCACCCATGTTTCCACATATGAAGTGTAGTTGTTATAGGATATGGTGTCACCATAGGATATCATATGCCTTTTCTATATCGAAGAAGACAACTAATACTGATTCACGGCATGCAAATGCTGACGAGATTTAAGTCTTGAAATAGGCTGTGCTTCAGACATGATGAAAACAAAACTGATTTGGAGATAAGGTTGTGATTTTCTAGATACCACATTCATCGAACGTTACCCATCTTTTCCAGTAGTTAGCATAGGCAGCTTGTGAGTGTTATGGGATGGTAGTCTTGTGGAAGGGTACATTTTTTTTTTTAGGAACAGAAGTACAAGGGCAACATACCAATAGGGAGGAAAGTATCCGGTCACCCATATGTTATTGAATATTGATTATAGGAAGGACAAGGAAGAAGGTGGAATGTGTAGTAACATACAGTAATGTATACCGTTCAGGTCTTTGTGAGTGTTGTGGAATGCATAACAGATTTCAGAAGAAAAAGGAGTATTCTAAGATTCTGTAGAGGCCTTGGTGAAGGAGATCGGAGAATTAAAAAGAAAGGTGAGAGTTGCTACTGACCTGGGTAAAATAGGCACCAAGTTCAGAAGCTACTTGAAGAGGGTCAGAGATGAGGCCATTGCAGATTTGGAGGACTGGGGCAGAATAAGGAGGATTTTTATCTGATAGTCTATGGGTCCACCACCAAGCTGCAGAGACAGGTGTAGATGATATCATTTTAACAGCAGTTTGTGATAAGATGTTTTTTAAATGATATGAGGGCTGTTAATTGACTAGGGGTGCCTCTTTTGTAACAATAGCTGTTCCAAGCTTCACGCTTCAACCTAAACACTTAAGTAAAATCTGAGTTCCACCAAGGGACATATTTTAAAGTGTAAGGTTGGGAAGTTCAGGGAATGGCAGGATAGGAAGCATTTAAGTTATTGGTTGTGAAGTACAAAAGCATGAAGAGAAGGATGATAGAGGGTATCTCTATCAAGGGTAGGGAGAGGTAACGGTATGCCTGTCAGCTCTGTCAAAGCACCAATGAGGGGGTTTAGAAGTGGGACATAGGAAGTAGAAAGGAGAATAGGGAAGTAATCATTATAATGAAGGTGGTCTAGAACTGACCAATGGAAGTCTAGACGAAAGGAAGGAGAGCAAAGAGCAAGATCAAAGCATGAAAAGGATTGGGTATGCATGTCAAAGTGAGTGGGACGGTTTGAATTTAGGAGGATATGGTCAGCATTTGAAAGAAGTGTTCTAAAGTGTGACCTCAGGCAATAATAGTGGAGTCACCTCTAAAGAGTGTGGCAACAGATAAAATCTCCAACTATCAGGAAAGGTAGCTCATATTGGGAAAGTAAGGTTTTAAAGGCTGCTGCACAAAAAAATGCAAATAACTGTGTAAAGTATAGTGGTTTGTAGGATGGCCAAAACTGTAATATTTCTGACATTGATTGAATCTTTGTAATATTGATGTGGGACTTGCAGCAGTCTTTAGAGGGGAAAATGTAGCACTGTACTGATACTGCAGCACAGTCAGTGAGGCAGGCAAATAGGTCATTTTCACAGTCTGACCAAATCTTATCATAGACAAAGCAATCATCTGGGTACAAGTATTAACCCCTACAATCCAGATGACTTTATTGTCCAATCATGTAAAAATCTGGGTCGAGGGCCGGGTGACGTGAACATGCTGGGTGAAGAACTTGTCGTCATTAGCAAAGGTCAGGGTAACGGAAAAGACCCGCTACAAGTGCACAAACCTCTTGGAGTGTGATTTGAGTCATTTGGAGCTTAGAAGAGGGCTTTAGAATTATTCCCATTGGCTCCAGGGAGGACGCTATTTCCATGCTGTACACCATATTCCAGACTGCTGTGACCGGCGACGCAGGTTGTATTACGGAAAATTGAATATTACGAAAAAATATGACATATGACATATAACCAAATGTTCCATTTTTCTTTTTTCTTACACTGAGTTTTTTTTTTACTACATAGTGAGATGAAATGGAGTCTGTGCAAGGAAAATAAGCTATTACCATCTGGATAAAGCAAATCAAAAGACAAATATGGACATTGCAATATGGCAAAAAAAACTTTAAAAGCTTACATAAAATAACTTTAGGAGGGGAGGCACAGTTTTGTCACTGATCATGAGTGTTCACACATGCCTGGCTTACGAGCCACACACCCAGGATGTTGGCTACTTACATAACCCAATGCCCGTATTTTCAGCACAGTGATTTCCGTGACACAACCAGATCCAACAGGTTAAGGGAGGAGTGAGGTTGGGCAGGAATAGGGGTACCAGTGAGGTCAACTAGGGTAGATAGTGCATTGTCTTCAATGCAACTGTGACAAGGTGTGGACAATCAGGGCAGTTGCAGAAGGAAACTTTGCCAACTTGTTTTTCGAGACATTGACAGATGAGTAAGGTATTGACAGAGTTAGGGGTGGTAGGGGGAATTACAAAAAATCTATCCAACTTGCCTGGGCAAAACAGACTCCTTACAAGGTTTGTAGAGGTGGAAATTGTGGAGGGGTGAGGATGGGAGGAAAAGGGAGTGGTGTGGAGTGAGGTTGTGCTGTGAGGAGGAGGGTAATAAGGTTGAAGAGTTGTAATAAGGGAGGAGGATGTAAGAAATGGAGATGATTGCACAGATGATGGGACCAAGGATATTGGGACTGAGGTAGGGGTGTCTTTTGGAGGCTGAGATATAACCTGGGTAGATGATTTGAAATGGGTTAAGTTGACAGTAACTTTTAAGGAGGGGGGTGTAGCAGCAGCAGTCAGAGCCATGATGAAAGCAGAATCAGGGGTCAGTAAACCAGAGTAGTTAGGCCAATTTCACACCAAGGTGGCACATCACACATGACACACCATTTGAAAAAGAACATCTGATAAATGAAACCTTTCATACATACACACAGACTTCACGTGGCACATGCAACATGGCATGCCACTTCTGTGTGTGAGAGGTTTTATATCTTGCCGGATGTTTATTTTCAAATGGCGTGCAACATGCAACATGCCACCTTATTGTGAAAGCAGCCTTAGATTCAAGGAGGCTAGTTGATAAAAGGGCAAGCCCCAATGCACCTAACAGGGGTACAAATATATTCATTTCTGGCAACTGTAAGCCTGAAATATATGGGAAAGATAAAAGGTCTACCCCCTCAGGGTCCCTATGAGGGGCAAAGGCTTGACAATCAGCTAAGAGAATACCATACCCATGGCTCCCTGAGGCTGCTCATGACTGGCACAAAGTCAACCTTTCATCCTTTCAACACAGCTCTCACACCTTAGGAATTGCACTGGGGAAGGGTTGGGGAAGGTAAGGAAAGAGAAACTAGGAGAAGAAAAGACCATGCAAAATTAATTGAGCCAAGGGCTGAGGTCCAAAGTAGAGGTTACCTCCTATATTGGGCCTTATTTTCCATCTTTTAAGCCTCCCACAACAACAATAGGCAAAGGATTGGGGGCATAATGTCAAATATGAAAACAGAAACTGATTCCCATGTCAATACTTAGTATTAATAATAGTAACTTAATAACAGGAATCAGAGTGCATAAGAAAAAAGGAAAAGTTAAAGTCTAATGTTGTTATATGCTACCAGAAAATATTTCCAAAACTCAAGGAAAAGGGTAAACATGTAAGAGAAGTAGCATTGGTAATTAGTAACTTAGTACTTGTGCAGCCATCCCTGTATAAAAGCAATTAATAATTTAAACTCACAGCGGGTATGGCATGTACATACATGCCATCCCTAGTGAAATCAGGTTAAGGGGCAGTCAACACTAGTCTAATCTGTCCAGGGATCCTTTTACAGAGATGAGATGCTTTCCCAGCTGTGAAGGGAAGAGTGATAAAAATCCCATCCAGAGCAGCAACGCT